>NW_004525006.1:256765-264069 GCF_000260255.1 Octodon degus
TATATGCAGTGTATTATTTGTTGAAACTGTACTTCCAATTTGATTTGAAACTGTCTCATTGCTATCTGTTTATCAATAAAACTTTGAAAAAAAAAGGAAAAATCAGGCCCCAAAATTGGTGTTACCAATCCAAAAATGGGCTTCTGATATGAATATGTACTTCTGAGATGGACAAATCAAATGTTAGGTCAATATATAAAAAAATGTTAAGCATCGTTGTCCATTTCATAAATATAAATTAAAACAACATTAGGATTCCATCTCACCCCAGAAATCATGGCTATCATCAAGAAATCAGCCAGTAACTAATGCTAGAGGTTCTGTGAGGAATAAGCAACACTTCTCCAATTTGGTGGGTATACAGACTGGCAAAACCTTTATGCAAATTAGTGTGGAGATTTCTCCTAAAGCTAGAATTGGAGGTCCTATTCAGCACAGTTATTTTCCTCCTGACTATTTTCCCAATAACTGAAGACATCATACCACAGTGTTATATATGCACCCATGTTTTGGGTGCATATATAACAGTGTAATGTATAGCATTATACTGTTTATAGCAGTGTAATGTATTGTAGCTAAATCTTAGAAGCAAACAAATGCCCATCAACTAAGGAACGGGTAAGAGATGTGGTAGGTTTACACTGTTATGGCTTGTATATATTTGTCCCCCAAAGACTCATGTAGTCATTGAACCATGGTTCTAGAGTTTGTGATTCATTCATGATCCAAGGCTGGGATTATGGGTTTGAGTACTGCTGGGATTATGGGTGTGAGTGCTACACCCAGCCTGAGGCAGATAAGGAGAGACTTGCTCTCTGTAGTCATTGTTGCTGTTACTTTTCCATTTTTCTCTCTTGCTCTTTGCTGCTACCATGAAAAGATACTCTGCCATGTACCACTCTGCCTTGGACCCAGCTGAGTATGGACTGAAACTTCCATTAACTATGAGCTAAATAAACCTTTTCTTTCTTAATTTTTAGTATCAGACACTTGTCCCAGCAACAAGAGAAGAGTAACTAAGACATATGTAATGGGGAATTATTCAGCTATAAAAAAGGATAAATTTAAGGCTTTTATTTGTGAATGGATACAACTAGAGATGATATTCTTAAGTGAAATAAATCAGACCTACATGTGCAAAAATCATATTTTCTCCTTAGTGTGAAAATGTGTAAAAAAAATCAGAAGTAAAGTAGATACTAGGAAAAGGGAATAAACCTGTTCAAAATGAAAGAATTACTGAGCTGAGGAGCAGAATATCAGGGAGAGTGTGAAAAGCTATATCTGGGTATGTAAGCAGGATGGTTTGGACAGCTGTATTGTGGATTTCTGCTGGTCTATGAAATGGAACAGTTAATGCTTAATTTGCTTTGTTTTCTTACTTTAATTGTTTTTTCTTCCTAATTTGTTATAGATTTTTTAAAATTTTCTTTTTTTAAGTGTATTTAGTACATGGTCTATATGATCTCAATACATAGCTTAGACTCATAATGATCCTCCTGTTTTTAGACACCCAGCCTTGGGAATTATAGGTGTACATCACTGTGCCCACACTTAATGTCTCAGCGTGCCCCGCAGGCAGTGCTGGCTTGGCTCGTAGTGCTAGGGATTGAACCCCAGTCTCTGTGCTCTGCCTAAGCAGGCACTTTAGTCCTCTGAGCTATCTGGCCCACCCCTGTGTTTCTTTTTTCTTTCAGTTTTACATGCATATATCTGCTAATATAAACAACTAATTTGAAAACAGCACTACACATTACAACAAATGCTGTGCAATTTATGTTATACTTTTAGTGAAATTTTGCTGTATTTGTAATTTTTCTTTTTTAAATACTATTTTGAATTCTCTTTAAAAATAAAAAGGTAGAGAATGCTTGAGTGGTGTGGGTGTATTATACTCTTAGTGATGCTCAGGTGAACATACACAAAACCTAATAGATGTAGTATTATGTGGGCCAAAATCATGCCTTGTCACTTTGGTTCATATGCACCCAACTTGCCCTTTGTCATACTAAATAGGTGAAAACAAAGATTGTTTCTTGTATTTTTCAGGGAAAGGTACTGAGTTGCACAAGAAGCTACTATTATGCTTAAACACTTACAGTAGAGGAGTGAGGGATGCTTTGTGGAACTCAGCGTCATGCTCTCCAGGTTGAAGGGATCAGCTGCAGTTCTCTTTGTTGGCTGAGTCAGTTTTAGCTTCAGAATCAAGGTAATGATGTTTTCCAGAAAAAAAGTTTAGCATCACTACTTCTCTTTAACATTTGCTGAAATTCTTGTAGAATTCAAAAGTGCTTTCATTAGGTTCCGGGTATTTCTTAGTTTGTAAGATTTTTTTAGTACCATCTCCATATCATTACCTATGATTGTGTTATTTAGGCCTCTTAGAATAAGCATGCTAATGGGTTGAAGCACTGGAGATCCAATGCAAGGTTTTTATATCTCAGTTCAGTTTTGGTATTTACATGTGTCTAGGAATCTGTCCAGTTATTGAAGTAGGGATTTTGAAAGTATTGCTAGAAATCTTCTGGATGTTAGTTATGCCTACTTTCATTTCACAGTTTTCATTTCTAATTGCATTGATTTGAACCTTTAAATTACCCAGCAATTTTTCTATTCTTTGTCTTGTTTTGGTCTCAATTTTATTAATGTCTGATCTCATCTTTGTAATTTTGTTCTCTGTGCTATTTTTAAATCAGGATTGTTCTTGTTTTTCTAGGCTTTTCAGATACACCACTATATTATGTATTGAGGCTTAGTATTTTTTTCTGATGTAGGCAGTCATAACTTTAAAGTTTTATTTTAGAATCACTTTATTATGTTTCATAGTGTCTGGTATATCACACTGGCATTATTGTTTGATTGTAGAATCTAAGATCTGTTTTGACTTTTGTCTATGACCTATTGATTATTTTAAAGTGCAAGGTTTAGTCTCTCCTTGTATTTGAAAACTTTTGATTATTAGTATCATTGTACTATGATCTGATAATATTCTTTATCATCTATCTGTCTATCATCTATCATCTCTGTGCTCTAAATTTCTTCATCTTTTTCTTCTATTAATTTTATATTTGGTGCAGTCTTTTTCTCATTCTTTGCAAGGAATTTCAGGTTGTTTGTTTGAGATATTCTTTTCTCAAAGTAGTTGTATAGTACTATAAGCTTTCATTTTTTTGCTGCTTTTGCTACACCTGTTACTTTTGACATATGTGTGTTTTCATCTGCCTGAGATGTTTTATGATTTATTCTGTAATATCTTATTTTTAAAATTTTATTTTAATAGCATATATCTTGTTAATAGAGATACATTAAGTGATTTCTTAATTTTATGAGTTCTGCTGGATTTCATTTAATGGAAGAGCATGGAAAGTTAACAGTAAAAGTAATGCTAAGGAGATGATAAACTAGGTATTAAACTACCTAGTGTAGAAAGGGAGTGGGAGACTAAGAATGTCTAGAGAGGGAAGCAACAGTAGCATGACATGTACTTCAAAGTCACTTAGAAATACATGACATGTGTTTCTTATGTTTGTGTGTAGCTAATGATTACTTATTCTTCTTTCTGTGTATCATTACACGAAGTCCCTGATGTGTGAACAACTTCCATTCTGGGTGAATTTTTCATAAGTTTAATTCATTTATAAGCCATCAGTAAATCCTATACACTACACGTGTAATGGTTTGCAAGTCAAATTTTTATGTTATAATTATTGCATATTATTTGATTGTGTTATATTTTTGTCCACTTTACATTTTCTTTATTTTATGAATAAGAATAGGAGAGATTTATTCAGGAGTGGGGTTATCTCCCTAAGGGTACCAAGAGAGTTGACACCAAGCCCTTTTTCAGGGGTAATTTATACAGCAAAGTCAGAAATGTGGGTACAACATAAGTAAAACTATAATCATCCAATAAGATTACAAGTATGATTGATTACCTAACACTGATCCAATTGGGAAGCAGGGCATGTAGAAAGGGCATAAGTCTAACACCATTTGTCTTGTCTTATGTAAGACCTCTAAATAGGAGCTGCAAGGGAGAAGGGATGTACCTAGGTGTTCTGATCACCCATTTGGGTGTCTGATGCATACGTGGACTTAATCCCAAAGGACAAAGGAAATTATAAGTAAAAAAACTTCAGCTGAGTATTTTCATGCAAACCTATAATCTTAGCACTAGGGAGCCTGAGAGAGAAGCATCATTCAGTTTGAGGATAGAGTGGGCTACAGAGTGAGTCTATGACCAGTTGAAACTACATAGAGAAAACCTGCCTCAAAAAGTAAAACCAAACCAAACAAA
Source organism: Octodon degus (assembly GCF_000260255.1). Taxonomy (NCBI): domain Eukaryota; kingdom Metazoa; phylum Chordata; class Mammalia; order Rodentia; family Octodontidae; genus Octodon; species Octodon degus. The sequence continues at coordinate 261,063 of NW_004525006.1, forward strand.
AACAAGAGTAGGAAAGGTTTACTGGAGAAGATGAATAGTCCCTGAGGAACAGGAGAGGTTCAAGTGGGTTGTACTGCCCACTTCACTGTTGATGAACACTTGAATAGTATTAAAATTTTTGGCTATTATGAGAAAATTTATTAATATTTTTATACATATTCATTAGTTTCTATTAACTTCTAAAAACATTTGATTTCATTAAGGCACCTTCATTCAGGCATATATTTTTATCCTATCCACCCCATCCCTCACCACCCTCCCTTGCAACCCTTCTTCTCTCACCCTAATGACCTTCATTTGGTCTCCTGGTATATCTTCTACTTTTGTATCATTTGTGAAAAAGATTGAACATAGAAAGGAAAATGTGATTCTTGCGCATGAGTCTTATTTATTTCATTTAACATGATAATCATCAGTTTTTCCCATTGCCTGTCAAGTGACATGATTTTATTTTTCTTCATTGTGGAATAATACTCCATGGTGTATGCATGCCACAATTTTTCTGTCTATTCAAAAGGATCAAAGAAACTAGCTGTATTCTATACATTGGCTATTGAGAATCATGTTGCAATAAAGATGGGTGTGCAGGTGTCTATGCAGTTCGCTAACTTTCTCTGGATCATATGACACCACTATTTCCAGATATCTATATTAGGTGTTCTCATTCTCATTCCAATCAACAGGTTTTTTTCCCCTCACATCTTCATCAGCATTAGTTGTGTTGTGTATTGTGACAGCAATTCTGACAGGAGTGAGATATAATCTCACTCTATATTGTGATTGTCAACTTGCCTGGATTAAACGGTGCTTAGTAGGTCATTAAAGCTCACTTCTGTGTGTGTCCGGGTGGGTCATGAGGCTGTGACATTTGGGAGAAATCTTTGTAGTTCTTTCCTTTCTGGCACTCTTTCAATCTGCTGTGCTTCTGGAAGGCATGATCTAAGCAACCTTGCACCACCATACCTTTCTGTCACTATGCTTCTGTCTTGTGGCCACCTTAATGTGGGCTGAACACTTTGAAACTGTGGGCCAAATTAAACCTTTCCTCCTGTAAGTTGTCAGTGTTTGGTATTTTGTACCAGCAATAAGAAAACTGAACAATACACAATCTCAGGGCAGTCTTTATTTGCTTTTTCATGAAGACCAATAGCACTGAACAGATTTTGATGTAATTATTGTCCATTTGTAGTTATTATAGTGAGGAATATTTTTTCTGATTATTTGCTTATTTAATGGTTGGGATATTTGTTCTTTTCATTTTAGGTTATTTGTTCTTCTGATAGAAAGTTCCAGAATGCCCTTGAAATTAATATATAGGCCACGCTGGCCTCAAACTCCTAGTCCTGTTATATGAGCTCCTGGAGTTCTAGGATTACAGGTTTGTACCACCATGCCCCGATGTGGAAAGTTCTTCATACTGGATGTTAATACTATTTTGGAAAATTGTTGGATGATTGTCTCTTCACTCAGTAGAAGCAATATCTCACGCTTCTGTCATTTACTTTCTTTCAAGTGCAGAAGATTTTTCATTTGATGAAATCCCATTTGTTGAATATTAGAAGTATCTTCTGAGTTATTAGACTTTTAATGAGGATCATAACTGTTGTCTTCAAGTTGTTCTCTGTTTTCTTTGATTATCAATATTTCAAGTCTCATAACTAGGTCTTTGATCTATTCTTAGTTGATTTTTACAAAAAGTGAGAACTAAGGGTATAGGCTTTGCTCCAGACCCATCCCAAACTCAAGCCAGGAAAGTGTGTGGGAGAGCTTCTTCACTCCCATGCACCTGCTAGACCATTGAGGATGAAGCCCAGGCCCAGCTCATGAGTGAGAACTTCTGCCACACTCTAGGGACACCTCCTCTCCTCCAGACCAAGTCCAGTCCCCACACGTGAGGACTTCTACCGTGCTCTTGGGATGCCTGCACCCCTCTGGACCAAGCCCAGGCCCAACTTGAGTGTGAACTTCTGCCATGCTCTGGGGATACCTCCACTCCTTCAAACCCAGCCCAAGCCTGGCACAAAGGTCTGGGATAAAACAGAAGCTAAAGTCCATGCAGAAAGGTTAGGGGCCAGAACTATCCAGCTAAACAAGGAACAGCACATCTTGCCAAAGGGCCACAACAGATTCACATCCAAAAGCTGCAGCAGGAAAGAACTAGGCACAGCAGCCATGGCCAACCAGGCAAAACAGGAGGGGTTCAAATTTCTTAGATATGCACCCGAATTTCAGTACTTGCTAAGGTTATTACTGCACCAAAGCTCTACACGAAATTTCAGAGGACAGCGTTATACAAAATGACAAAGAGAAGTAGCAAAAGGTAATCTCAGGATCTGAGCCCACCCAAAATAAGTACAGAAGACACTAGACCAGAAGAAATTGGTAATCACACAGCTGAAATGCCTGATTTAATAGTGTTGTATGTAAAGAAAGAACTGAAGAAAAGATTAGAAGAACTCAGATCATAAATAACCTCAGAAATAAAAAAAGAAAACTCTGAATTAACAGCATCTGAAGTAAAGAATCAAACGCAGAAACTTATAGAGGAAATCAGACCAAAAATAATCTCTGAAGAAAAAGAATAAATAACAGCTTCTGAAGAAGACACTGATTAAAAATAGGGGAGATTAGAAAAATGATGGAAATCTTGAATGAGCAATATTGGAAAGAAATAGATCGCATGAAGCAGAGTCAAAGAGATATAGAGGAACTAAAAATCTCAATCACGAAAATTCAAAACTGTTGGAGTGAAAGTGAAGATAGAATTTCCAATCTTAAAGATGCTGTTTCAGCTAGTGAAAAGCTAAGAAAAGATCACTTAAAAATACTAGGATGAAGAAAAAAATAATTCATCATCCCCAAGATGATACAAATATGAACAACGTGAGACTAATAGGCAACAATGAAGGAGACAACACAAATGACATAAAAAGAATATGGGCAAAAGTAATAGCAGAGTTTTTTATCATATTATGTAGGGACTTAAAGTTCAATATATCAATACTTG
>NW_004525006.1:264969-276823 GCF_000260255.1 Octodon degus
TATTATTTGTTGAAACTGTACTTCCGATTTGATTTGAAACTGTCTCATTGATATCTGTTCATCAATAAAACTTTGAAAAAAAAGACAAAAAAAGTAATAGCAGAAAACTTCTTAAATATGGGGCAACAAGCTAACATTCAGTAACTGAAGCATGTAGATCTCCCAAGAACATCAACCAAATGAAAAAGACACTGAGACATAAAATACACAAAATCACAGAAATCCAGCACAAGAACAATATACTGAAAGTCGCTAGAGAAAAGAAGCACATCACATTTACAGAAAAACTCATCAGAATAATGGCAGACTTTTCCTCACAATCCATAAAATCAACAGGAGCATGGTGCAGAGTACTTCAAGTCCTTTATGAAAACAAATTCCAGCTGAGACTAATATACCCTGCAAAACTCTCAAGTTTGATGGAGAAGTAAAATATTTCCATTACAAAGAACAACTAAAGAATTTCATGATGACAAAGCCAACACAACACAGACTCCTAAAAGATGTTCCACACACTGACCAAAAGGATCAGAAGTCCATGAATGAGAACAGAAAGAACCCACTAAATGGGGCAAATAATTAAACTTAGGTAAAAAAGGAATAAACAACAGAAATCAATAACATGTCAATTGCAAAATAATACATCACACTTATAACCATCAATGCAAAGGGATTCAATTCACCAATTAAGAGAAATAGACTGGAACAGTGGATTAGGAAACAAAATCCAATAATATGTTGTACACAAGAAACACACTTAACTCATAAGGACATTCATAGGCTCAAAGTTAAAGGACAGAAAACAACACTACATGCCCCCAAGACCTCAGAAAAAGTAAGGGTAGCTAATCTTTTCACAGACAAGCTCAATGTCAAACCAAGAATGAACAAATGAAATAAAGAAGGCCACTATATGCTGCTGAGGGGAAAATTTCAAAAGGAAGAGGTAACACTCATAAATATGTATACACCAAACATGGGAGCACCAAACTATACAAGATAAATCTTAATGTTCGCGAAACATCTAATATCCAACACCACAATCTTAACAGGAGACTTTAACACCCCCTTATGCTGAAAAGATATGCCAAGGAGACAAAAAATTAGGAAAGAAGTAGTAGAACCAAAACAGAGTTTGGAAAAAATGGACATAGTGGACGAATACAGAGTGCTCCACCCAACCACTGCTATACACACATTTTTGAAAGCTGTATGTTGGTCATTTTCTCAAGTAGACCACGTATTTGTCCATAGCCATGCTTAAGTATATGCAAGAAAACAGAAATTATCTCATACATATTATCTGACCAGAGTGCAATGAAACTGGAAATAAATGGCAAAACCCCCAGAAAAACCCCATAAGTACATAGAAATTGAATAACACCCTCCCCAGCAAGCAATGGGTTGCAGATGAAATTAAACAAGAAATGGAACAATATCTACAATTCAGTGAAAATTCAAGCACAACTTATCAGAATTTATGGGATGCGATGAAAGCAGTTCTCAAAGGTAAATTTATAGATGTGTAGGAAAACAGGAGTTTTTTCCCCTCAGCAGGAAAACACACATTAGGAAAACAGAACAGGAACAGCCACAAGCTGCACCTCCAACATCTAGAAAAGGAAGAGTAAAGTAAACCTAAAGGCCAAAGATGGGAAAATATCGTAAAGATTAGAGCAAAAATTGATTCAATAGAAATGAAGACAACAGTTCAAATTATTAACGAATCAAAAAGCTGTTTTTTTAAAAGATTAAATAAAATCAATAAGTCCCTGGCTAACCTCATCAAAAAGAGGAGAGAAAAAATTCCAATACAAACAATAAGGAATGAAAAGCTGTAAAAACCACACATGGAGTGGAAATTCAAAAGATTGATGGCAGCTACTTTTGGAATCTTTACTGTAACACAATAGAAGACACAGAAAAAATGGACATATTCCTAGAAAGGTACAAATTACCAAAACTGAATCAAGAAGATATAAGAGCTATTAATAACCCAAGAGCAGCCAATGAAAAATGAAATGTAATAAAAAACCTATGGAGAAGCAAAAGTCCAGGTCCTGATGGAGTCACAGCTGTTCCTCGAGAAATTTACAGAAGATATAATCCCTATACTCCTCAAAATCTCAATGAAGTAGAAAAGGAAGCTATACTCCGAAAAATTATTCCTGAATGAAAGTATTATATTGATACCAAAACCAGGGAAAGATACAACTAAAAAACAGAACTACAGGCCATCTCCCTCTTGAACATAGATGCAAAAACCTCATTAAAAGCCTATCAAATGGAATACATCAAATCATCAAGAAAATTACACTCCAGGTAGGATTAATCCCAGGGATGGAAGGATGGTTCAATATATGCAAATTTATATATCTAATACACTATATCAATAGTGCCAAATATGAAAAATACATGATCATCTCAACTGATGCAGAAAAGGCTTTTGACAAAGTGCAATATTCATTCATATTCAAAGTCCTTCAGAAAATTGGAACAGAATGCCTCTACTTCAATCTGATAAAAGCCATTTTTGACTACACAGTGGCTAACATAATTCTAAATGGGGGAAAACTGAAATCTTTTATTCTGAGACCTGTAAAAGACAAGGATGTCCTATAAAACCTCTCCTACTCAATACAGTTCTGGAAACATTACCTAGAGCCATTAGAAAAGAGAGAAAAAAGAAATAAGAAAGGGTAAAGAAGAAGTTAAATTATTATTATTTGCAGATGACTTTACTTGGAAAACTCAAAAACTCCACCAAGAAACTATTAGAATTGATATACAAACTCAGTACCTTAGCAACATACAAAGTTAATACCAAAATTCAATAGCATTCTTCTACACAGACAACAAACACACTGAGTGAAATTAGAGAAACAATACCTTTTACAATAGCAATGCCAAAAATGAAATACCTTTTAATTAATCTAACTAAAGTAGTCAAAGATCTACTAAATGAAAATTACTGTACTCTGAAAAAAGAGATCATAGAGGATTTCAGAAAATATAAAGATATTACCTGCTCCTCACTAGGAAGAATGAGTATTGTGAAGATGGACATACTCCCAAAATTGTTGTGCATATTTAATGCAATCTCTATCAAACTACCACCAACATACCTCACAGACCTAGAGAAATTGTTACTAAAATTTGTTTGAAAAAAGAAACGACCTACAATAGCAAAGGAAATCCTGAGCAACAAAGACAAGGCAGGAGGCATTACAATTCCTGACTTGAAATTATACTACAAAGCTACTGGGATAAAGTCAGCATGGTATTGGCAACAAAATAGACCTGAAGATCAATGAAATTGATTAGAAGATTCAGAAGCCTTTATGAACACACTCAGCTACCTTATTTTCAGCAAAGATTTCAAACATGCTCACTGGAAGAAAGATAGCCTCCTTATCAAATTGTGCTGGAAAAACTGGCTCTCTATATGCCAAAAAGTATAACTTTACACAAGTCTATCACCATGCACTAAGCTAAAGTCAAAGTGAATTAAAGATCTAAACATTAAAACAGAACCACTAAATCTCCTAGAAGAGAAAGTAGGAGGAACTCTTGAAGACATAGGGGTAGGAAAACATTTCATGAACGAAAATCAAGTCACACAGGTAATTCTTGAAAAATTAACAAGTGTGACATCCTCTTATTGAGATTTTTTTTGCACCCCCCAAAGAAATTACCAACAAAGTCAAATAAAAACCCACAAATTTGGAAAAAAATCTTAACTAGTAAGCAGTCAGACCAAGGTCTGCTCTCTAGAATTTATAAAGAACTAAAATACATTAGACCCCAAAATTTAAGGACCCAATCCAGAATTGGACATCTGAGATGAACACACACTTCTCAGAGGACAAAATTAGAGAAGCAAATAAATATCTGAAAAAATGATCCACATCATTAGCCATCCATGAAATGCAAATTAAAGAAACACTGAGATGCCATCTCACCCCAGAAAGAATGGCTATCATAAAGAAATCAACCAACAACAAATGTTGGAGAGGCTGTGGGGAAAATGGAACCCTCCTCCACTGCTCATGAGAATATATACTGGTACAACCCTTATGTAAATCAGTGTGGAGACACCTTAAATAACTAGGATTGGAAATCTCATTCAAGCAAGCTATCCCCCTATTTTGAATTTTCCCAGAAGTTCTGAAAATGTCATATCATAGTGATATTTATGTACCTAGGTTTATAGCAGCAGAATTTTTGATAGCCAAATCTTGGAAATGACCAAGATGCCTGTCTGTTGAGCAATGAATGAAAAATATGTAATACTTTTATACAATGGAGTATTACTCAGCTATAAAGTGCAATAAATTCAAAGCATTCATATTTAAGTAGATGTCACTGAAAGATATATTCATAAGTGCAAAAAAAAAAAAAAAAAACAGACCACCATGTGTAAATATTGTATAGTGTTCCAAGTGTAAGAGCTCAAAAGAAGAAATAAAAATAGAAAATACAACAAATAAAAGGAAAGTGGGAACTTAAGGATTACACAACAAAAGACAACAAAGGGAAGGCAAGGAGAAAAGCTAGGAAGCATGACAGGGGCAAAGCCATACATTTATAGGCAGAAGACAAGTAAGGCAATAATCCTGATAATCATGAGTAGGTTTTTGAAATTAGCAGTAAATTGGCAGGATTCTTAACCTGACTAACTGTATATGCTTATACCTGTGAACTAAACACCTGCACTGAAGTTAGCAATGTGTAATACTAGGGCCGTGCTTGGAATGCCTGTCATTCTTGCCTTCTAAATATGTACTGCTTGTCCTGTCATACCAATTACTGTCATACTGTCTCTCAAGTAAAGGTTTAACCAAAAAGGTAATAAATGAAAACAAGATACAAGAAAAAAAATCAGAGAATTGTCCTGCTGTAATGCTGCATATGGTTAGATGTCTAAATTTCTGTGCATAAATATCTAATTGTTTATTCCTATTTTTAAAAAATTTTTAAATTTTTGCCTTTGTATTCTGGAGGGACAAAAGTTTAACATATCAATACTTGACAGAAAATGCCTGTTTCTTGTTTTGTCCAAGATGTTTGATATTCAGACCGTGACATTAAGTTCAACTGCCTGTATTGTAGGGTAATTAATAATAATAATAATAATAATAATAATAATAATAATAAGCTTCTTTTCTGGGGGTCAACAACCTAAGTATCAGAACAAAAATTCATGAAGAAGTGCTTCAAGATTAGCCAACACTTTGGCCCTAGCCTTTCAAGTTCTGTGAGGACTCAAGTCATAAGTGAAACTCTGTGTTACATCATGTAACTCAGTTATGTCCCTAATTTTCTGTTCAAGGAGGTTATGGGGCCACAGAGGAAATTGATTGATGATGGAGAGTCTGCCTACTGAGAGCCACATCGACAGAAAACATTTTCTCAGGGTTTCACTATGAATAACCCCTAAGAAGACAACAATATGCGATGTATTAATTATTGAAACTGTCCTTCTAATTGGTTTTGAGACTTTCTGATTGCTATTTGTTTCTCAATAAAATTATTTAAAAAAATAAAAAAGTACATAGATTTCAATGGTTCTGTTCTCTTCAACATCTCAAGTGTCATACTCCATTCTAGGTATTGAGCACATGATGATTTGCATCTATCCCTCTTGCATTTTCTCTCTGAGGTAAGTGAGAGGCTGGTGCTTTGTGAGAGTTGAGCCAGTTCTAATTTTCCTTGTGTGGAAATGTTAAGTAATCTCGTTCCCACAGATTCCACACTGTCCACACACCTAAGCAGGTTTCAGCAGAGGAGTCTACTTGACTGGTAAGCAAATAGACACCTGCAATCTTTGATGAAGGAGCCAGTGCCCATGGGAGCCAAGAAATCCCCTGGACTCAGTCTTGACTTTTTTAGACCAAGCTGCCTTCCATAGTCATGGACAGCAAGTATAATTCTCATCTTGGCATAGGGGGCAGTCCTTCTGAACCTAGTGTTCTATTTCTACAGCATGAATTCACAGCTGCAGAAACTTCTCACAGGGTCTGTAGTAGACACTTCTTGTGTCCATGTTTCCCTTTTGAAACTGTCACCCATCAAGTCATTGTGACCAGGTGTCCTCAGGGACTCTGAGCAGTGAATAGTCCATGACTTTTGGCCTTTGGAGCATGTCAATCCACAGGGTTAGCCCTTTCTCAGAATGGCTCCAGGCTCTTCCTCTCTGAGATATGGTGTTTCTTGAAGTCCTATTTTCTCAAAATCTAGCCTGTTGTGTGGGAGGAGTCAAGTTTAGACTAAATAGTCCACCTTGCAATAACTATGAAGTTTTTTTCTATGTATTAAGTACAAGATCTACAGGTTCTCACTATGTAGATCAGACTCATAGTGTTCTTCCTATTTTCAGCCTCGCAAGTGCTGGGACTGCAGGTGTGCACAACCATTCCCAGTCTCAGTCACCATCTCAGCATACCCTGGGATCAAACTCTGGTCCCTGCTCTTGCCTAAGCAGGTGCTATCTGTCCAGCCAACTATAAGTTTTTGTTGTTTTAGCTAGTTGTACTGACCTATGTTTAACGCTGACCCTCTCTGTGTTTGCCTCAGGCTTTCAGAGTTTCATTCTCTTTTCTCTCAGATATAGGGCTGAGAGTCGAAAATCACTTTTGCTCTTTGTGTTGATTTTCTGTTTCTCAGTGCTTGCTAGCTTTCCTGGTGTACTTTTCTGAATTACTCAAGGCTTTTCTTGTCTTTCTTTTCTTGGGATATACTTTCTTCTGTGCAACTCTTGAGTTTTTAGACACTGAGTCATGAGAAGGTTATTTATATTTTGCCATCTTACTTGTGTTCAAAAGTTTCTTGTGTGAACATTTTTCTCTTGTATACTTATTATTCATACATATAAAGATAAAATTAGATACTGAAAATGTATCCTCCTAGCATTATTAAATATTCCTAGTTTTATTCTTGTATTCATATCAATCCACACTAGCAGTGTTCAATGAGTTAGAGTCTCTAAGAACATTGTTGTTGTTGTTGTTGTTGTTTTCTTAATATTTTTTGTGTATTTAGGACAGGGTGTCCAGGGTCTCACTGAGTAGATCGGACTCACTGTGATCCTCCTGTTTGCAGCCTCCCAAGTGCTGGGACTATAGACATGCACCACCATGCCCAGTCTTAATCGCCCTCTCAGCATGACCTTGGAGTGGAACCAGCACAACAGGCCTAGGGATCAACCTCCTGGCACCTGCACCCTCCTAAGTAGTCACTTTAATCTGCTGAGCTATTTTGTTGGCCCTGCGTTGCTTTTTTAGTGACTAAACTGTTAGTTCTTTTATATATTTATTGTGCATTTGGGTATCTGCTCTTTCATTAGAAATTTTTTTCATTTACACATGTATGTTCTTGAAGAGATGCTTAGCATTGCTAAAAATTTGTTAAACTTTCAGTAAAATGTAGGTAAGGTATTTTCAATTTTTCAGTGGTTTCGAGACCATAAATACCAGAGATAATGAAGTCTGTGTTAAATATACTATCTCTAACCGAAGTCTAAAGATTAGTGTCAGAGTATGTTTTAGTGCTAGTTTTAAACAGAAGTCTAAATTTTTAGGGCATTCTGTTCTGACTCATAATATATAATGAACTTAAATCAGCTCAAGAATATCTAACATGGACTTCTGTTTCTCCAGCCCTGATATTTAGAATTCTCATTGATATGCTAGTTCTAGAAGAAATTCACTAAGATGATTGGTCAGAGAACAGGTCATTGTTCTAACTTAAACATGCCATCGTTTTTCAGATCCTGCAGCCAAGTGGAGGCTTCACTGACAGAACTAGCAATTCTATCTCAGTGTGAATGGATGGACAGCAGAGCTGGACACAGACATAATAGTGGGTTTTCCACCTGGAACACCTTTAACATTGCTAGTAGCCTAATGCCTAGTTGTCTGATTCATAAGCAGGCGATTCTTCAAATGGGGGAATATGTTTATTCTTGAAGATGCCATGTGACCTCTGACTGATACCTGTTTAGTTGGTGTCTTCCTGACCATGGTTTACCAAGGGAAACTGGACATTTTATTCTGCTGGGAAGTGATCTTGAGATACATTGGCCTGGTTCTTCAGATGGAAAATCCAAATTCAATATACTGCCATGCATCAAGGAAGTTCAAAGATTCTTGTAGATTCTTGGCAAGGGACTATAATGGTTTTGGAGTATAAGCAATTGTCTCTAGTTATGTGAAGCAACAAGGTGTGGGTCACTTTAAAATTTCAGGTAAATTCCCCAGTGGTCTGCACAAGGAAGGCAACAAGAAAAGCAGGAAGTCCAGTGTGTCTAAATTTATATCTTGAGCTCAGGCTTGAGCCTTTCAATTGTAGTCCTTTGTGAGAAAGTGTGTCAAGGGTGACCACACCCTGACTCCTTTGTGAGGAGATGAAAGTTGTGTTCAGAATGGTTTTCCGGGCTATGTGAAATTATAATTCATTAGTAATCTGAAAATGCATTCCCACCTCAAAGAAAAAGGAAGTCATGGCAAGATCACCATAATTTCTCTGTGACACAGGGTCATTTTTCAGGATAGATGAGATCATGCTGGGTTCCTGTGTAGTCCCTGGTTCCAGGACTTTTGTAGTCAGGGTAAGTGTGACCTCTTATCTTCTGGGTAGAAATGTAACCTGACATGCAGCTGAACAGAAAATGCCTTGCTGCCAATTCCAATACAAGAGCCTGTATGAGGACAGTGGGTGCCACTGAATGTGTGGGGAGACCTTTTCCTAAGCTCTCTGCCCTTCACAACTTGGAAAAGTTCCAGGAGCCCCTACTGTGCCCTTTCCAGCCTCCTCTATCACAATGTTTCCACTCTCATCTTCTGTGTTTTGTTTTACGACTGCTACTCATTTACCTTGTTTTCTGGACAAGATAAAATTGAACAAACAAAAAAATTTTGCAATCACTTTTACAGTTTAGATTTCTGTGGATAGTTGAATTTTTCTATTCTCTTGCTCCAATGGGCATGTCAAATTTTTATAGGTGCACATTTCTCTTGGTGAAAAGATACTTCTGTCAGGGATGAAAATAAGAAACTCATTTTTCTCTTTCTATAATATTCTATTTCAATATGCATTCTACTACAAGAGAGGAGACTGTGAAAGTTTGAGATCTCAAAAATCCTGTTTTCAAAACTGCAATATATTAATATCCTGAGCTGTAGAAGACTCAAGCCAACAACTTCTGACATTGCCAGTCTTATGGAAAACCCACTGCTATTATGGACTACTGGACCATAGTGTGATGTCTTGCTGAATTGATGTACCTACAGTATTTAAACGACAATGGAATGCCCTTCTCTGTCAAAATCAACCAAAAAGTGGAAAAGAAATGAACGACCATTTTGTGTCTGTATACTCAAAATAGTTAGGATAGATACACAGCTCCATTTTCTTAATTCAGTGAGTAGAGAGGTTTTTTTCTAATACTGTTTGAGACAGAATATCATGTCTGCATCTTGTACAATGAATAGCCACTAAGACAACAATATGCAATCTATTAATTATTGAAAATGTGTTAGTTATCAGTTGTGAAACTGTCTCATTGCTATTTGTTTTTCAATAAAATTATTTTTTAAAAAAGAAACTGTGGCAAAATGCAATACAGGTAGAGTGAGGAATGTGACTGAAATTGAATTTCACCTCTTGAGATCTGTGCAATTTTGGTGATCTCAGGCTAGACATGAAGTTGCTCCAGGCCATAATGTGCAGTTCCATGTCCTTACCTAACTAACATGAAAACTCTCTCACTCAGTCACAGAATTGGGTGTGTAAGGCTAGCCAAATAGCTCAGTGGATTAAAGCACCCACAAGCAGGTGATGGTCAGGCGTTCAATCCCCTGGCCTGCCAAGCCTGGCCCACCCCCGGGGCACCCTGAGATAGCAATTGAGAGTGGACATGGTGGCACACGCCTGTAATCCCAGCTCTTAGGAGGCTGTAAACAGGTAGTGAGACCCTGAACACCCTGTAGACCCTTCCCTAAAAAGACAAAAAAAAAGTGTCTAGAAATAGTACAGATTCATCTTTAAAGACTGTTTATTTATTATCTACCTAAATCTACTCTTTATATATTATCTACCTAAAGTTTAGATTTTAGAAAATTATCCATTTGTATTGGTTGAATAGAAAAACAACTGATTTTTTATAAAGTACTCCCCTATAAAATAATTCTTAAATACCTTCAATTTCTAATAATGAGAAATTGCAGTTATTTCTTTTAACTTTTTTTAAATATGTTATTTGTATACTCAAAAAAGAAGCATAATTGTATAGCCAAACCAAAGACAGAAACAGAGTAACATTCAGGGATGTAAATGGTATTGATTTTCAAAACAAGAATAGCAAGTTAACAATGGTTATTATATTATGTGTTTTTCTTATCAGGTCTGTTGCTCAGATTAATAGATGTAGGTATACAAATTTATACAAATAATTGAACATTAATGTTTGCTTTCAATAAACCTTATTTTTTCTTGTTCCTTTTACATTTTATTTTTTTTAAACTTAGTTTAAAGAGAGTATAATCCTAATTCATATGACATTAGAAGTGGTACAAATTTAGAAGGACAAGATAGAGGTATTCTACTGTGGTTTTTGTATTGCACATTGCTTTCTGCTATGTAGTTTCTCAGATTACAGATATTAGCATATGGAGTTGGTCAAAGTGAAAATTTTCAATATTAAATGGTACTTTGGAAGAAATGATGGAATTAGTAGTACAATCAGATCAGCTATCCTGTATATATGCTTATATGATTTTTTCTTCCTTTTCTTTCCTCACTTTTTACCTTTCCCTCCTCTTTGCTATTTCTGATGTTCAATTTCCTTCTGTTTTACTATATCTATTGTGTATTTCTGATTTTATTTATTCTTTCAGGTTCTTATACTAGAGAGACAATATGATACTTACACATGTGGGTCACATTTGTTTCACTTATGAGTATAGTCATAGTGGCTGTACTAGTCTATATTCCCACAGACTGTGGAGAAGTGTTCCTTTTACCCAACAGCCTCTCCAGAATTTGCTATTAGTTGATTTATGACAGTCATTTTCCTGGAGTGAGATGTTATCTTGATGTTTTTTTTTTAATTTGCATTTCTCAAATGGCCAATGCTGTGGAACATTTATTTATGTATTTATTTTCCCTTTGTATTTCTTCCTTGGAGAAGTGTGTATTCATCTTAGAGGCCCATTTTTGAATTGAGTGTTTGCATTTTGGGGGTCTGACTTTTTTTTTTGTTCTTTATGTATTCTACATAGAAGTTCTTTGTCTGACTGGTTGTCAGTTAAGAATTTTTCCAAATTTGTGGGTTGTATTTTCACTCTGCCATTGACATTTAGAACCTGTGGAAACTTTTCAATAAGATGAGACCCTAGTTGTTGATTCTTTGAAGCATTTTCCATGTGCTTTGCTTTTTGTTCATGAACTCTCTGCCTATACCTGTCTTTTGATTTCTATCTACTTTCTCTTCCAGCATATTTAATGTTTCCTTCTTAATGTTTAGATATTTAATCTATTTTGACTTTTGTTTAGTGCCTGGTAATAGACCCAGACACTAGTTTTCAGCATGTGGAGAGCCAGTTTTTCTAGATTTTATCACTGGAGATTTGTATTATAATTTCAGGTCAGGTATTCTGATGTCTCATTATTGCATTTATCCTAAGATTACTTTTACTCTTCTAGGTCCCTTCTTTTTCAGATGAATGTTAAGAATATTTTCTTGGGTCCTAGAATATAGGTAAGCCAAATAAGGCTCTGCCTGGTAAGCACAAGTTCCTGAATTCATTCTCCAGTAACACACACACACACACACACACACACACACACACACACA
>NW_004525006.1:276923-291091 GCF_000260255.1 Octodon degus
AAAAATTGAACTGGGTGTGGTGGTGTGCACCTGTAATCCCAGCTCTTGGGAGGCTGTGAACAGGTGGATCACTACAAGTAGTGAGACCCTGAATACCCTGTAGACCCTTGCCTAAAAAATAAAAAAATAAAAAATAAAAAAAGTTGTAAAGAAAATTCCTGAACCAAGTGTGGTGTCACATGCCTGTGACTTCTGTGCTCTGGCAGGCCGAGGCAGGACAATAAACTTTCAAGAGGGACCTGGGGAAGGGCCAAGGAGTGAGCAGCTTAGCAACCCCCTGCCTCAAAATGAAAACTGAAAGGGGCTGGCATGACAGCACAGTGTGGGTGCCCTGGGTTCATTCTCCAGTAACACACACACACACACACACACACACACACACACACACACGCATGCACACACACAAGCACACACACTAATGTTTTCTCTAGAAGTGTAAGGTATGCTGTTGGTATTTTTATAGTAATTGCATTGAATTTTCATGGTAATTTTGGGAGTATGGCCATTTTGACCATGTTGCTTTTTCCAATACAGGAGCAAGGAAAATCTTTCCATTTCCTCAAATCCTCTTTGATCACTTTTTTCAAAATATTGTAGTTTTCATTGTATAAATTTTTCTCTTCCTTTGTTAGATTAATTCTTAAGTATTTTATTTCATTTGAATGCTGTTTTGAAGGGTATAGTTTTTCTAATTTATCTCTTACTGAGCTTGTTATCTATGTGAGAAATGTTATTGATTTTAGGATGTTGACTTTGTATTCTTCTATATTTCTGAATTTGTTTATTAATTCTAGGAGCTTCCTGATAGAGCATTTTTGAGTCTTCCATTTACAGAATCTTGTTGCCTGCAAATAAATATTATTTAACTTCTTCCTTATCTATTCTTATCCCTTTTATTTCTCTCTCTCTTGTCTAATGGCTCTAGCTAATGCTTCCAGAACTATACTGAATAAGAGTGATTATAATTGGCTACTTTGTTTTGTACCTGACTTTAGAGTAAAAGCTTTCAGTTTTTCTCCATTTAGAATAATGTTGGCTGTTCATTGGTCAAAGATGGCTTTTGTCATATTGAAATAGAGGTCATCTATTGCAAAGTTCTACAGAGCTTTGATCACAACTGAAGGCTAGATATTGGCAAAAGCCTTTTCCATGTCTATTGAGATGATCATGGTTTTTGGTTTTGGCTTTATTGATATAGTGTATTAAATTTTTAGATATCCATATGTTGAACCATCCTTGCATCCCTGGATGAATCCTACCTGGTGATGTTGTATAATCTTCCTGAAGATTTGCTACACTCTATTTTCTAATATTTTGTTGAGGATTTTTACATCTATGTTCATGACTTGAATTGCCCTGTAATTCCCTTTTATAGTTGAATCTTTTTTGGTTTTGGTATTAGAGTAATACTTGCCTTCAGGAGTGATTTTGGAAGTATTTTTTTCCTCTTCAATTTCATTGAATAGGTTGAGAAATATTGGGATTAAATCTTCTCTAGATTTCTTATAGAATTCAGCTATGAATTCATCAGGATTTGGGTTTTTCTTTCTTAGCAAGTTTTTTACTACATTTTCAATTTCATTGCTTGATATTTGGTTATTCAGAGATTTTATATCTTCTTCGTTTAGTTTTGGTAATTTGTACCTATTTAGGAAACTGTCCTTTGATTTTGTGCTTTTGATTCTGTGAGATTAAAGATTTTCAAAATAGTTCTTCATCATCTTCTAAATTGCCACAGGCTCTGTAGCAATTTCATCTTTTTCATTCCTTAGTGCTTGAATTTGAGTTTTTTTCCTTTCCTCTTTTTGCAGAGGTTGGCTAGAAGCTTATCAATTTTATTTAAATCTTTGAAAGAACCATCTCTTTCATTAATTCTTTTTTTTTCTTTTTCTCAAGTGCATTAATTGCTATCTTTCTTTTCTTTTCTTGGGGGGGGTGAGGACTGGGGATTGAACTCAGGTCCTTGCACTTGCCAGGCAAGCACTTATTCTACTGAGCTATCTCCCCACCCCCCATTCTTTTTTTTCCAATATGTGAGTTCACACTATAAATATCCCTCTGGGAACTGCATTGCTTGCATCCGACAGGTTCCAGTAAGTTATATTTGATTTTTTGTTGCATTGTAGATGTTATATAATTTCTTTTTTAATTTCATCTGCGAACCATTGGTTGTTGAGGAGGGTGTTATTTAATTTCTGTATATTTATGGTTTTTTTCTTGTTTGCTTTGCTATTAATTTGCAGTTTCATTCCACTGTGGTCAGATAATACACATGAGATAGCTTCTTTTTTTCTTTTTTTCTTTCTTTTTTTTGGTGGAACTGGGGATTGAACTCAGGCCTTTGTGTTTGCCAGGGATGTGCTTATTCTACTGAGCTATCTCCCTAGTCCTAATTTCTGTTTTCTTGCTTATACTTTTTGTCTACTTGACCTATCCATTTGAGACAATGTGGTGCTAGGGTTCCCTATTAAGGTTACTGGTTATTAAGTTTTTCAGGTCCATTAAAATTTGTCTTATATAGTTGGGTTCACCCATGTTTGGTGTACACATATTTATGACTGTTCTTTGTTCCTCTGTTGTTTTCCCCTAACAATTATGTAGTGACCTTCTTTATCTTGTTCAGTCATTCTTGACTTACACTTCACATTGTCTGACAGAATAGCTATACCTGCTGTTTTCTAAACTCCTGAAGCCTGTAGTATTTATTTCCATCATTTGATTTTTCAGCCTATGATTTTTTTTTTGTTTAAATGCATTTCTTGTATGTAGCATAATGTTGGATTTCGTTTCTTGTCCATTCTACCAACCTATTTATTTTAATTGGTGGAGTTCATTTTTATTGGTGGATATTATCGATATGAATTGGCTTATGTTAGTCATATGATTTCATTGTGTTTTGTTCCCTAGTCTTCCTATTTCTAATTGTTTTCCCTATATGATGAGTTGTTTCTGTTGTTGCTCTTTGAGTTGTGGTCATTTTTGGTCCCTTTAGAGAATATCTTTTAGTACCCAATAAAGGGTTGGTTTTATTATCATGGAATCCTTTAGTTGTTCTTTGTCATGAAAGTATTTTACTTCTCCATTAAATTTGAAAGAGACTTTTGCGGGGTTTATCAGTCTGCATTGGTATTTGTTTTCTTGACTTGCATACTTTGCTCCTACTCTTCTTCCCTTTATGGTTTGTGTTGAGAAATATGCTGTTATTCTGGAGGGTTTTCTTTTGTGGGGGATCTGTTTCTTTTCTCTAACATCTTTTACTATGTTGTTCTTGTACTGAATTTCTGGGACCTGCATTATTATGTGACTGGGTGTAGATTTAATTGGACTGATATTATTTGTAGTTGCATAGGCTCCAGTTATCTGAATCAGATTGTTTCCCATATTTTGAAGTGTTTTGCTATTGCTTCAGTCCATATTTTTTTTTGTCTTTTGTGTTGACTCCTTTTTATTGATGCCTAGTAGTCTTCTGTTGCTCATCTTTTCATTGTGTTATAGTAGCTGGATTATTATTTCCTAGATCCTTGTTGTCTTTAAGAAGGTATTCCTTTTCTGATGGCTAGCTACAGTGATGTCCTAAAGATCTGAAAGTCTATCTTTCTTATCAGTCAAATGATTTTGACAGCTTTTCATGCATTTTTAAATTTTCTATATCTCTTTCAATCTGTTTCTTGCATTGTATCTTTCTTATATTGCTCAATGAAGATTTCCATCTATTTTTATTCTCTATTTTTACCAGTGATTTCTTTAGAAACATTTAGTATTTCTTTTGTTATGGTTACCATTTCTGGTAACTATTTAATAATTACCAGAATCTGGAGGTTATTTCTGATCTTATTTCCTCTATACTCTTCTGTTTCTTCACTTCAGTCGCTATTATTTCAGAGATTTTAGGTATGTGATTTCCAATTTCATCTATGCTAGTGTCTCTTGGCCTTATTCTGTTTGGGCTCAGGGCCTAAGATTGCATTTTGCTCCTTCATTTTGTCATTTTCTATTTCACAACGAACTGTTTCTTCTGATTTCTATGATTTTTTTTTTGTTAAAGTTTGAGTGTAGGTAGCTGTATCACTGGAATCAGGACCTGTCTGTAAAGAGTCTGTTCTTTAGATATCCCTTCTGTGTCAGGGATTCCTGATTGTGTCCCACTATTTTGCCTTCGCTGTTGAGAGTGTGATATTACCTTCCACTTGGCACTGTACTCCAAACTTCAGTATAGGACTTTGGTGAGTTTGCCACCCAAGTACCTCCTGATATTATTACCCAAGGGAGAACCTATGTTACAGCAGATATGGTACTATAGATATAGTATTACCTTTAGCAATACTACTAGCAGCAAGTGAGATTTTAAAATTAGTAAACTTTGGTATCTAATGGTTTTGTATTTTAGACCACAGGTGCAAGAACTACAGCAGCTACCTTGGGAATTAGTATGTTAATTGGGAATTTGTTTGTAAACTAGTTCCCCTGAGCTCCATCTGAGAACTTCCCCTTCAGGTACCTGGTGTCTTATAGGCATAATGCTTCACCTAAGTTAACTCCTGCCTCGTCTGTGCCTGGAGGGTCTTCCTGTGGATTCAGGCCTCAGTGTAAGGCATGTTGGGCCTAGCAGTATGCCTCAGATCTCTGGGCACAGCTGCAAGTCCCATCCCCTCTCTGAGAACTGTGCTGTCTATGTCTGCCTGCCAAGCCACACACCGGAGCCAACTGTGCTTTTTAAGAGACTTTTAATAATCATTTGAATGTACTAGTGACATACCTGTTGAAGAAAGTGAAATGTTTAGAAGTTTTTTATTTCTTTTGAATCTAATATAGAACTAATAGGTAAAACATTAGAAACAATGCAGAATTTCAAAACAGAAGACAATTGGATGAATTGCACTTTTGAAAACCTGTTGAAGTTCCCTGGCTTGCTTCTGCTGTCTTCTGCTATTTTGAACTGTTTCTCCTCTGAGAAGCACTTTGCCAAGCCACCCAGCCCTGGAGCCAGCCAATTACACATGGAAATCTCCACAACTCCTGCTGCTAGACCTCTTCTCTCTATAAAGATTGTACTCATGACTTATTAATGTGACATTTCTGCAGAGGCAGAATGTCAATAGGAAGGACAAGGATCCTCAGCTGACCTCTTCTCTCTCTGGCTGAGCGAAGTGTGTTCACCAACTCTTCTAGTGTATCCAGACACAATCCTAAGAGGCTGAGAGAAATTAAGCATAGATACAAAATCTATGGCAGTTATGTTTGTGTTTTCTGCTTTTCAACCTGGATGGTCTTGGCTACCTACATCCAAACCTGAGAATAAATGGTACCATTAGTTAAGTTCCAGATATGAGTCCCACAGAAGGACCCTCTCTTATGTTTGAAGATAAGTTGAAGCCTAAATAGAGGTGAATGGACTCTTTGAGACCCTAGAGAAAGCATGTGGCTAAATCTGAGTTTGAACCCACTCTGATGACAAGGTTCAGAGCTATCACCATTTTGCTCAGATCTACTCAGTTCATTAGTGTTGAGAACCCCCTTATGCTCTTTCTATGTGGAAGGGCTCCAATAAAGATCAGGTGGAGGAGAGATGTGGTTATGTACTTGATTTTGTAGAGGCTGTGTGGACGTGGCACATGTTTTCAGCAGCAGCATTCTGGAAGTGAAAATTCCGTTACCTTGAATCATTTTCTGGAGCTTGGAGAATATCACATCTTCAATATGCAGACTTTTGGCATATGTGCACTGAGACAGACAGACACTGCATTTGGTAGATGCAAACAAGTATAAATCAGAGGCAGTACATATTATTGCTTGGATATCAGTGTGCTCGTTGGGCATAAACTTCCAAATGAACATATTCCTAAATGGAAACCAGAGGATCTCAGACTCAGCAAGAAGATTTTTTTTTTTTTTAGTTGAGATCCATATCTTCTCTCATTGCTTAAGATGATTTCAATCAAGTCACCTTATCTCAATGTCAGGAAAGATTCTTTTTTTTTTCTTAAAACATTTATCACCTTTAATTTCTGTGCTTGATGCATTTGTGGGGTAAGGCATTGAGAGTACTGAGGACCAATGTTATTTTATGTGTCCTTTCAAGCTCATGCATGTAGGGACTAGGAGCAAGGTGTGCTTTACAAACAAAGGCACAAGGTGCTGAATGAAACAGCTGAAGTCAAGCTGTTCCAAACTGAGCTCCTCGCTTTCTCCCTGGTTCTCCTTCAGGCCCAACCATCCTGTAGCAGTTCTGTTTGAATCAGTACAAACACCACTGGCTTGGGGCAGTCCATTTTGATGCCTGGTGTGGGAAGGACGTAGCTCCACCTAAGCTTGCCATGCCTTGTGTTGTCCCTCATCCCGCAGCAGCTGACACTCTGGGCACAGCAGGGGTGAGCAGGCAGCTCAGGAGTCATGTGTGGTCAATCTTGAAAGAAATCATACCACAGGAGTTCATGAGCCTTTGTTGAACCACTTCATTACTTCCAACAGTTTTTTATGCAGTCTTTAGGATTTTGTTTTCCTTTTTTTTTCTAATTTCCTTTTTTCCCCATAATTTTATTGAGAGACAAATAGCAATGAGACAGTTTCAAATCAAATTGGTATGACAGCTTCAATAGTTAACACATTGTGTACTGTCTTCCTAGTGGTTATTTGCTGTAAAAGATGAAGACATGATATCCTATTTACAAACACTATTACAACAAATCCTTCTATTCATTGAGAGAATGTAACTATATATCTATCCTAACGATTTTGAATACACATATACAAAATGGACATTCATCTCTATCCCCTTTTTTGTTTAGTTTCGTCATTTGAATATTATGGGTGTGTGAACTCAGCAAAATATTCTAAAAGAGTTCAGTAATCCATAATAGCATTGGGTCTCCCTCTTGACTGGCAATGTCAGAAACTGTTGACCTGAGTTCCCTACAGCTCAACATAACACCATGGCTTTACTTCTTATACATCATTTTTATACTTTTCTGCTGGATGATTAAGACCAAGGAAAAGCAAGACCTATGCAAAAAGAGTTGTAGCTTTTGGATCTGATAAGGTCAGCCAAATCCCCTCAGGATTTATCTTGAGATCCTGTACCTCAGATTGTAGAACCTTTGTCAGTGTCAGCCATGTGGATAACTCACAATCATTGCTTGGCCAATGTGCTCTCTGTGAAAGCCTGAGAGAATGTTTTTCTCTCCATGTGACTCTCCTTAGGCACACTCTACATCATCGATCACTTTCCTCTTTGGGCCCATAATCTCCTTGATCAGAAAATTTGGAACACTACCGAGTTACATGCTGTTACAGTACAAGTTCTCATATGACCTGAGTCTTAACTGGCCTTGGAAAGCTAGGGCCAAAATGTTGGCTTTGTTTGCGGCTCTCCTTTTTCTCTAATTTTGGTCTGCAAACTTAGGTTGTTAACCCTCCAGAAGACAAGCTTATTATTATTACAATACAACCTAGGTTGTTAAGCTTAACCTCACTGTCTGTCTGAATATCAAACATCTTAGGCATAATATGGAACAGGTATTTTTCATCAAGTATTAATATGTTGAACTTTAAGTCCCTACAGAATATGATGAAAAAGCATTTAAAAATTAGAATATATTTCAAAATAGGCATAAAGAATTATATAATTCTTATGTTTACACATAAGTCCAAAAATCTAACCATATACAACCTTGTAGCAGGATAGTTCCACAACATTCCCTTTCCTATCTCCTGCCTTCATTCACCATCCCCTTCTTTTTGAACAATCGTCTACCCAAGAGACAGCATGGCAACAATTGGAATGTCATGACAAGTAGCCCATGTTCAGAAGACCAGAGTGACAGACACTCTAAGCATGAACCTACTATTATAAGTTGTCATCTTCAGTTGCTTAGTTCACAGGTGTCTGTATATATAGTTAGGGTGAGAATCATTCCAATTAACTGCAAGATTCAAAAAATCTTCTGAAGATTCTCACGATCATTGTCTTACCCATGTTCTACATATAAGTATATGGCTTGCCACTGTAATGTTTCCTAGCTCTTTTCTTGCTTACTTTTCATTGTATAGTCCCCAAGTTCTTCCTTTCCTTTTAGTTGTATTATACCTTTCTATTTGTATTAGTCTTTAGGATTTTCTACCTATAAGATTAGGTCCTCTGAGCAGATTTTATTTTATTACTTCCTTTCCAATTTGTAGAAATTTTTTCCATAATTTTATTGAGAAACAAATAGCAATGAGACAGTTTCAAACCAAATTGGTGGGACAGTTTCAATAATTAACACATTGCATACATTCTTCATAGAGGTTAATTGCTGTACAAGATGCAGACATGATATCCTATTTACAAACACCATTAGAACAAATCCCTCTATTCATTAAGAGAATGTAACTATATATCTATCCTAACCACTTTGAATACACAGATACAAAATGGACATTCATCTGTATATCCCATTTTTTCTAAGTTCCGTTATTGAGTATTATAGGTATGTAAAGTCAGCAAAATATTAAAAATATGGAATGTTTCACGAATTTGCATGTCATCCTTGTGCAGGGGCCATGCTAATCTTCTCTGTATCATTCCAATTTTAGTATATGTGCTGCCGAAGCGAGCACAGCCAGATTTTAAATGTGTAATATAGTTATCTCCTTCTGTTGTGTAATATAGTTATCTCCTTCTTTTGAATTTTTGTCTTAACTAATGTGTATAACCTTCCTTGCCATTTCTGATTAGTTTTATCTTGACGTTTCCTTTGAGAATAAAATTGCTACTATTAAATATTTTTAGGCTCCTGTGACATAGAATGTTTTTCATCCTTTGATTTTTTTAGTTTGTAAATTTCTTATTAGATTATATGAGTCTCTTGAATGCAGATGATCATAGTTCTGAGTTTTTATCCAATCTACCAATTTTTAATCTTTAAAGTGAAACAATTGAAGCTTTTTTATTGAGATCTATTTTTACTTAAAGGTACTGAATTATTTCTCTTATTTTTTTTCTGCTGTTGACTATATTTTCTGCTGTCTTTAACTACTTACTTTAATTGATATATTTGTTACACTTGACTTTTTGGTTTTGTTTTCTCTGTCTAGAATGTTTTTAAGGGTTTTTTTTGTGCTTGTTTGGTGTTCATGAATTTCTTAAGGTATTCTTTGTTATGAGATATCCTTATTTCTTCATCAATTTGGAAAGATAGTTTTGCAAACTATATTAATTTGGATTGGAAATAGTTTCCTTATGTGCTTAAAATACTTCATTTCAAACATTCTTGCCCTTTAAAATTTGTATTAAGAAATAGCCAGAGCAAAAATAACTATAGAAATTTCTGGGATCCAGAAGAACACAGTGCAGCTTCCTCTCTTGGCTTCTGCTGGTGCAAAACTGGAGTTTCAAAATGCAAAAGACCATAGGTTTTCTTTTCCCTTGCCAAACAGCAAGGCACTAGTCCTCCATGTGCCAACTTTCTCCCCTTCTCAGTTCATCAGCACCAAAAAATCCAAAGAATTTGAGATCTCTGACAGATGAAAGCCTAGAGGGAGGCTACAGGGCCAAAAGGCCAGTAGAGTTCCCCCAAGGTAGAGACTAAGGGGAAAAATGTCTCACTGAGATAAATATAATGCTTAGGATTATATTATATTTTAGTTTTTGTATTTCAGGGAAGAGTCTACAGGGTGTTCAGGGTCTCACTACTAGATTTGGTTCCTAGTGATCCACCTGTTTAGAGTCTCCCAAGAGCTGGGATTACAGGTGCATGCCAGCACCCCCAGTCTCATTGCTGTCTCAGCACACCTTGGGGGGCGGGCCAACACAGGAGGCCTGGGGATCAAACCCCCAGCCCCTGCACCTGCTTGCAGGTACTTTATTCTACTGAGCTATTTGGCCAGCCCACTGTTTAGTATTATAAATCAGTTTTATCAATCAGCTTTGTCTTTGTTAAGCCCTATCAGCATGGGTGATAGCTAAAACGTAGTTGATAGAATAGTGGAAGGGGTAACTTTACCAGTTATCCATCCTTGTATAAATAAGTTTTCACACAACAATTTGTGAAATTGCTTCCATTTAAGCTTCAATTACTGGGCCATATCTAATCCAAGATACATGATAAATTGAGGCAGAATCTTTTCAAATTTGTGGCTAGCTTGACCAACTTAGTGGAATCCAATGTTAAAATATTTTTTTTAAAAAAAAAGTGTTGCTGGAGATGTAGCCCTTGCCTAGACTGCTAGGATCCTCAGTTTAATTTCCAGTACCAGAAAAAGTTGTCTCTATTTCTCTTTTTTAAAAGTAGGTTGGTGCTTGGGAGATAGCTCAGCAGCATAAGCACCTGCCTGCCAAGTACAAAGTCTGGAGTTCGATAACCAGTACTGCCAAAAAAAGGGGGGTTATCAATCATGAAAGGCAATATATTTTAATCAAGATGTATTGTTTCAGACTTGAAAATTGCATTAAATCAAAGTATTACCTTATGAAGTAGAATATATATATATATATATATATATATATATATATATATGTCGTATATGTATATGTGTATATATTCACATATATGTGAAAGGATTACATATAAAGTCTATATACTCAAAAGACTCTTATTAAGAAAATAATCTTCAGGAAGCACAAAAATGACATCACACTTGTTGATTTTGGAAAATACTTTAAAGCTATATTAATTTGAACAGTATGACACTGACAGAGAGACAGACATACGGGTCAATGGTTCAGAAGAGAATGCTCAGAAACAAAATGCCACATACAGAGATAACAATCATCTGATAAGCATGACAAGAATGTATAAGGAGAAAAGGACAATTTCTTCTCTAAGTGTGATTGGAAGGGTGGATATTTTCACACAGAATGAAACTAGACACATAGTACACCATACACAATATGAATCCAAAATGGACATAAAATTTAAAACTGAGACCTAAGCCTATAAAATTGCTGAAATAAAAGACAGAACAGCTTTCTTACTGGTATTTTGATTGGATGTAGATTAACTGGTTTGCAGTGCTTCCTTTGTTTAAATTTCATCCCCACTGTAAGCTACTGAGAGAATGAAAGCATCATCTGACTATAGTATTTAGAGACAGGGACTTTTCATGATTTTTAATGAAGATCGTAAGAGTGGAGCTTCAGTGATTAAATCCCTTCACTAAAAAGAAAAGAGAGAAGGAAAAGAAAGACACGTGAACATGATTACTCTATCTCTGATCACGTGGTTCCCAGTGCCACCTTAGGAATCTTCCAACAATAAGGTCATCATCAGATGTCATTGCGGGAACTTCCAGAACCATAAGCTATGGAAAGCCTTGTTAAAAACCCATGCAGCCTTGCTATAGTTTCATCAATCACAAAAAATAACTAATAAATGAGATTAGTGTTTGCTGTGGTTTCTCAGATATGAGGAAATGAAAGCATAAAGAAACAGAAAAGACTCTATGAATTCTAACAATGTTAGCACAGCAAAGTAAGCAGTTGATACAGTGGGTAGGTCGTCAACAGAACAATAGACAATATTAGTGCACAATCTGACAAGGGTAAATATTCAAACACATATGGGACTCCTGCAACTCAATACAGAAAAGCACAAGCAATTGGATTAAAAGTTTAGACATGAATGGAAATTTCTTCAAAGACAAAAATGTCTAAGTGGCACATCAAAAGATACTTGACATTGTTCATTATCATCAAGGAAATGCAAATTATAACAATGATTGTGGATAGCATTTTTATCTAACTTAGTTGCCTACAACATTAACTTTATTCATCATAATCAAGGAAATGCAAATTATAACAATGATTGTGGATAGCATTTTTATCTAACTTAGTTGCCTACAACATTAACTTTATTCATCATAATCAAGGAAATGCAAATTATAACAATGACATAGTACTTCATTCATTTGAATGATGATTCCTAAGAATTAAGCTAAAAATGCAGGTGTTTTTGAGCATGTATAGAAAGTGGAACCTTTGTACACTGTTGTTCAGAATGTGAAACTGTATAGCTGGTCTCGAAAAAAGTATTAAGTGTCTTTTAAATGTTTTAAAGAGAAGTACCACATGATTCACCTACCCTACTGCTTTATGATTACCCAATACACTTAAAAATCAGGATTTTGAAGAACTATCTGTTTCTACTCAAAATCCTGCCCATTTTAAGAAAAAAAGCCCTTCAAATCTTTTCCTTGGATTTGCACACATCTCTTCTGCTCCCACTTTAGGGGACCAAAGTGATTCCCAGTCTCAGCCAGATGACAGTGATGAGCAACTATCCTGCTGGAAAGAGCTGCACATTACTGAAAGACAATGTGGCATTTACAATTGTTGTATCTTTCTGGCAAATTGGTCCACTTACCTTTACGTTGTCTTTGTGAAAGACAAAGTAACAAGAAAATGGAGGGAATACATGGGAAGAAGAGGGAGGTGTAAAGGAGAGTAATACAGGTCTTGGGAAAATCAAAATAGGTTCCATGCATGTGCGACCTGAGTTGTCCTTGCTGCTCTTGAGTTGCTTTATCTCCTCATGAAGTTGTTGGCTCTCATTTTGGAATCCTTCTCTTAGTATATTGGCTTGTTCCTAAAAAAAAACAACACAAAGAAAATATGAGTAACTTCTGACAAAATCTTTTCAGGAGAGATTAATGTAAATGGAACAATTCACGAGGATGATATAACAATCGTAAATAAGCATACACTGAATATTGGTGCATCTACTGAATATTGGTGCATCTACTAAATATTGGTACAAAAACTTCTTGAGAGGATGGAGCAGAAAGATATGAAAAAAAATTTTTATGGAATTTCTCTATCCTACCCTTACAAATAGAGAAGTAAAAAAATAAAAAATTAATAAAGAATGATCAGAGTCTATCTACATCACAGAACCAATGGGTTTACTGATAGCTGTGGAGTGTTTTATGTAATGATAGGAGAATACACATATTCTGTGCACTTAATAGAAAATTTTAAAATATAAAACATAGTTTAGGCCTGAAATCATGTCTCAATTAACAAAATAATTGTAACAATGTCCTTATCTGCTACAGGACAATGGAATCAAACTAGAAAACAGCAAAAAAAGACCACAGATTTCATACAAGTACATGAACATTGTATAAAACTCACTGGAGTAATCAGTGGGCCACGGCAAATGTCAGGAATGAAATTTAAAAAGTCCCACTCAAATGATGGTGTAAATCTAACATAACAGAATCTGTGGAATACAATGAAAGCAGAGTTAAGAAAGAAGTTCATAGCTATAAGTGCCTACGCTAGAAAAATAGAGAGACTTCCCCTGCCCTTAAGCATATATCAAGAGGAATTGTGCTTGGCATTTGATGGATAGACTCAAGGAGACCACCCAAATGTAGTTATATCCAGATATGAAGCCAGGGGTTCTCTGGATGTCCATATTTTCTGCTTATTTTTGACAAAACCCTTCTTTTTTTAAAGTTTACATTTATTTATTTATCTGGTACAGCATCTCATTATGCAGTTTGGAAAAGTAGTGATTCTCCTGTCTCAACCTCCCCAGTACTGGGATTGCTGGTGTGCATCACCATACCTGGTTTTGGAGGCCTGCTCAGTGCGCCCAGGGCCCGCATGGTATACAGTACCAGGCATTAAACCCATGTCCTTGTGCTTGCCAGGTAGACACTTAGACCTATGAGGGATCTCCTCAGCCCTGACAAAGCCCTTCTCAAGAGGAGACATGTGTGGATAAGTCCATAGGAAGACTAGAAAGGAATCCCAGGGAACTTAGATTCAGGGGTGGTGTAAAGAACAAAAAACAAGAAAGTGCTGAGGATCTAAAAGTGGAGGACAAGTAGAGAATTAAAGTTGCTTGAGTGAACTTTTATTCCATGCTAGCCAGGATATGAGAAGAAATGAGGTCAATAGGATAAGAGGTTACCAAACAATGATGGGACATTTAGGCTAATGCTTGGAGCAAAATGTTCACTGGAGAAGGACAGAATGAGACAAAAATGTACTAGATCCTCACTGCCTTGTTGTCACCAACAAACAGGTGACATGCCCATCCTCACGCAGCTCATTTCTCAGCAAGTGGAGACTGACTCTGTATGTACAAGTTAGGTAAGTAGGGATTTAAACAGTTGTACGTTAAGGTGGTGTGGAGGGGGCCTGGTAAAGGGCCAAAGATTGATGATGTGGTCAGAAAGACATA
>NW_004525006.1:292291-298146 GCF_000260255.1 Octodon degus
AAAAAGTAGCTAAGACACATGAATTCCTAGTTGCTTTTTATAACATGTTAGCCAAAAACAAAACAAAACAAAACAAAACAAAACAAAACAAAACAAAAAAAAAAAAAAAAAAAAAAAAAACAAAAAACAAACAAACAAAAAAAAAACCTATAAAGCAACACAAAGTATGGACTACTGGACTCTTTTAGAATATTTTGCTGAGTTAACACCCCTATAATATTCAAATGACGGAATTAAACAAAAAAGGGGATAGAGATGAATGTCCATTATGTATCTCTGTATTCAAAGTGGTTGGGATAGACATATAGTTGCATTCTCTTAATGAATAGCGGGATTTGTTCTAATAGTGTTTGCAAATAGGATATCATGTCTGCATCTTCTATAGCAATTAACCACTAGGAAGAAAGTATGCAATGTGTTAATTATTAAAACTGTCCTACCAATTTGATTTGAAACTGTCTTATTGCTATTTGTTTCTCAATAAAATCATGGAAAAAAAACCCCACAAAATCCTACTCAACCAAATCAAATCATGAACCTGAAGGGAAGTATGCAAAAAGATACCCCCATTTTTGCCTGAATGGTGGCTAGCCTTGGTCTGTATGAAGACAGAGTCCAGGAATTCTCCTATATACATTTTCTTTTAGATTAAACTTATTTTACCTAAAAAAGGCTAAGGTTCTCAATTCAAATCGAAGATACAAGCAGTATTTGCTTTCTTCTTAAATTTCCCTTGTAAATTTTGTATCTATCATCTGTCAAAATCCTATGTTATAAAAAATAATCTTATGCTTTATGATCTTGTCACTTACATTCTGAAAAACATGACCATAGACTCTTCTAAGTAAATATTAAATATCTAAATCATTTTGTTGATCAAATTTCTCTAAGTAGCTTTTTCTCCCCATCATTAAGTATTAAATACTGGGCCTTCTCAATGCCCTAGATCTTTTTTAATTTTCTTTTTTGTTCATTTTGAGATGGAATCTTACTAGGTCATTGTACTGGGCTTGAATTTCCAATCCTTGGAATCTCTCAGTGTGCTGGGATTACAGGCATGTGCAATAAAGAGTTTTCAAAGGTATAAACATTTATTTCAACCACCTATCACTTTCTGTTCAATTAGGACTTGATAAACCAGCAGGACAGAAACAAAGAAAGGAAAAAAATTCTATCTAAACAGCAAAGGATCCAATCAGATATGGTTAATCAGTTACACACTCAGAAAAGAAAAGCCTGGCATTTGGCCCATGCCTGTAATCCCAGCCCTGGTCAGACCAAAGGATTTCCATGAGTTTGAGATCAGGCTGAACTAAATAGTGACAGATAGACACACAAACAAATAAATAAGCAAAACCACTCAAAAAACTAACACATACAGACCTACAGAGAAGAAAGGAGTGTGTGCAATGACAATGGAAGAAGATCTTTAATATGGAGTCACTACAATCACAGATTTAAAAAAGCTCTCTCCAAATGAAGGCTTCAAAGCAGAAATACTGCCAGTAGTGGAGGAACTGACTATTTTCTGACATTGTCTCACTCTTGTGTTGGGCTCCACAGTCATTAAATGTACTTTTGTCAGGAACAAGCACTGAACTCCTACTTATGCTGCACCTGATTTCTGGGTGGATACAAACACCTAGATGTCAGGACACCTGAGTCCCTCAAAACAGAGGAGAAAGAAAGAGCAACCAGGGCAATTTAAAAGGCGATGTTGAAATGGAGATGCAAAATTAAAATCTGAATACTAAGCTATTTCTCTAGCTCCCTCATTACCAATTCTGGCCTCAAGAAGGCTTCAGCAGAACCTGACTTCCAACTTTTATCTGGGCCCTGTGACAGCTGAAACAAACTTTATTTTGGGTTTTCTTCTATCCCTGCTATAAATTAAAGCACTTCTGTATATTGGATGAAAGCAGGCCAGCTGTCCTGCCAACTTAACCAAATTGTGAATAAAAGCATATTCCCAGTTTTATTGGTGTTCCTATGCTCTCACTGGTAAATAGTAAAATGAATCCAGATATCTGTGGTCAGATTCGAAGCTCTGGCTGGATTCCCAATAATATGTATACATAACACAGAAATAAAATAGTCCCAAATTCAGAAGAAGTATCTTGATCTCAGTTTAGGATATTTGAGCAAAGCCTCCACAACCATGCACACGAGCAACAGGTGATAGGCAAACCAGTCATAGTCCCAGAATATTTCATCACAGAACTCCCAAGGGAACAGAAAATGGGACCAAACAGAGAAAATATGGAGAACCATTGTGAAGGTTGAAGAGAGTTTGCTCAGAAAGATCCTTGTAGAGTTAAAGTCATAACAGATTGGACTAAAAAAATCATGTAAAAATAGACACTTCATCAACTGGGTGATCTACAGTAAGCTTTTCTGAACCCATGTTTCTTGTAGTAGGGAAGGAGTCCTTATTGCATGCAAGAGATCCAGCAGATAAAATATTTTCATGATGCCTAGCAGACAAAGCTGCCATGAAGGAAGGACATGCTCACCGATGGGGCAGCACTGCAAGGGAAGACAATGATTGGACAGGACAACACATGGGTCAGGTAGGTCAGGCAGGTGCAGAGAAATCAATATGCACAAGGTCCTTTGCAGTGATTCATGGTCTCCTTGCCCATGTTTGTGATCAGGGAGAATGGAGAGAAAAAGGAAAAACAGAAAGTTCAACATAGTGCAGCACAGTACCTGGAGTTTGAGATCCAGAGTTGCCTGATGCTCCCTGTTCATCTGCATCCTGTCCTGCTCCATCTTCATGGTCAGCTGTCTGACAAACTCCTGATGACTCTTCTCTTTCTGCTCCAGCATCTCCTGAGTCTTCCTTTGCATTTCCTCCAGCATTTTCAAGGCAGCCTCTGCAGATTCAGCTTTTGCACGTTGCACTGAGAGGAATGAAATATTCATGGGTTACTGTGTGGCCTCGATCCTCCTTCTTCATACATTTACATGTTGCGGCTGTTGAGTGCATTATAAAAGAAGATACACTTTTGATTTCCTTGATCCAGCTTAAGTAAATGAGATTTTTCTTAAATTATTTAAATAGTTAAGAGCTTCTTAGGCCAAGTAGCCTCTTGACTCACTCCTCACCTTCAATCTCTTTTTCTCTCTCTATGAGGGTCTGGTCTGTCTGTAGAATGGCATTAATCATGTCCTCCTTGGACTGCATGTATTTCTGCAGAACCTCTTCAGCCTTGCAAACCAGAGAACACAAGGTTAACAGTAGCAAGTGACAGTAAGCATTCATTTCTGTCTTTTGCTCATCACATATTCTTTTAGGAGCTGTGCCACTTGGTCCTGTGGGTCCCGAAGACTAAGATTTTCTGTTCACAACAATGGCACATGCTCAGCCTGCCCAGCAATTACTCCCATCCTGTGCCCCAAGAATCAATGTCCTTTATACAAAGCTTGTGGTGAGAAACTTGTGTTATTTGAGACTCAATGCACCAAATTTAAAACTATCAATGGTGTGGTCATGACAGGTTAAGTATGCTAAAAAATGAAACCTTCATGGAGACAACAGAGCAGAGAAGAAAGTGGAAGGAGTAAACAGCCAAGGAAATGTGGGTCAGGAAGGTAACAGACAGTGAAGAAGACGGCAACTCCACTGTTAATTGAGTGTTCTCTCTCTGAGGAGCACCTAGGGCAGATCTAGCCTAATACGCTTCTCGTGGGTGTCACTGACTGACAGTGTGACTGTAGTGTAGAGTAGGGTACATCTCTGAGCCATCATGATTGGTCATACTGATGTGGACACTGGCACAACAGCACAGGTGAGTGGCTCACCTGTATCCCCTTCTTGGGCACCTCATGGTACTTTTTCTTCAGGTCTTGCACCTTCTGAAGGAGGAGCCGGTAGCCCCCTGATTTAGAGTAAATTCCTTGTTCCACTTCTTTTTCTAGGGGACTGAAAATATCCTGAAGTAAAGCTGAGCAACGATCTGAAGATGCTTTCTTATTCCGTTCGCAGAACTTATCAGATTTCTTTTGTAGCTGTGTCTTTAATACAAAAATAAATAAAAATTATAGCCAGGCAGACAAAACATTTTGTAGTCAGAGTTCCTGAGAACACTTCTTTAAAAACAATGTGACCTAAGCTTTGTATCAAGGCTTTTTTGTAAACTTTAACTTTACTAAAGTTTAATTTCTGGGCAGAGATTGTGAGCATTATGTCATACGTTAGTAGTAAGCTTTGAATTTTTCAGTTTAGAACAATGATTGCATGGGATAAATGGACCACAAAATGAGCCTTAATTCAATAATTTAGAACAATATTTTCTTTGTTTTTTTCTTAAATGTCAAGCAGGCAAACAGTGTACACATAATTAATTAGAAGTTCTGCTTAGTAATTATATTATGAATAATGGTATGCATTTAGTTGTAAAAGCTAATCAAAAAAGAAAAATGTTTTGAAACTTTCAGTCCATAGTAATAAAATTGTTTCTCCTTACTATTATGACTACCCATTGGTAGCTAATATCATTTTGAAATCTAGGAATAATTACTGATTTCATTTCCTTGTAGTACCTTGCCTTCTCTATATTCTCTTGAGATAAAAATTACCTACTGCCAATTTCCTTTGAAACTTTTGGTCAACATCTTTGAAGGAATGTTTCATGAAGATCCGGATGTCCTTCCTCTCACAGGCCCTGTGCAGGTCCAGCAGCTCCTACAGCATGTCTGTAGGCAGCTACACCTTCTGCCCCATCTGCTGGTCATAGTGTGCCAAGGCCTTCTGCACTGCAGCTGTGTTCTCTATCTGGGCCAGGGCCAGGACTGCGTTCTCCATGCAGGGCAGACCCCCACTGGTGATGGCAGCGATGTAGGTCTGCACCAGGGTCTCTAAACCTGCAAGTAAGGAGGTGGTGTTGATGCTTGTTACAGGTTGAGCAGAAAACAGTCTTTGTTGTGTGTAATTCTGAGTTTTCAGTTACCTCCTATTTGTCTCAAAGTGTCATTGGTCTATTTACCTGTGTACTTGGTAATTCACTAGAAATACAGAGCCTCTGCTTCTTCTTAGACCTACTGTATTTGACCTTCCTCATTAGGAGACCCCTGGTGATGTGTGTGCACACTAAAGCCTGAGATTCCTGGGCCTAAACTACATAGGACTAGATTAGCCTTATCCACCCACTTCAATTCTATGTACCCTTGAGACTTGAACTGTGTCTCATCTGTATCTGTATCATCATCTCTGTTAGCAGTACAAATTTGATCATTATTTATAGATCAAGAAGTGCTATCCCAATCAAACGTTGTTGCCCTTTTGTTTATTGAAATGAACAGCATTATTCAAGAGCAGACTAAATGGATATTCATTAGGCACCTGAGGAATATAGCCATGAGATGTTTTAATTTTTTAATTTAAATTAATTTAATTTTAAATTTAAATAATCATATTTTCTAGTAGCTACCATATTACAGACTGTGTTTCTGGTTTACTTACTGCATTTAAAGCAATAAGCTTTTTTCCTATAGGTTTTCCTCTCT
The DNA here is from genome assembly GCF_000260255.1 of Octodon degus. Classification (NCBI taxonomy): domain Eukaryota; kingdom Metazoa; phylum Chordata; class Mammalia; order Rodentia; family Octodontidae; genus Octodon; species Octodon degus. Next base: position 297,800 of record NW_004525006.1, read on the forward strand.
CTTTCCACCAAGAATTGTGACTAACGTAATGTATTGTAAATGTTGAGGCCATCTAAACATGCATGAAAGAGTAGTTCACTTGCAAATCTGAAACTGTGTTATTTTGTTGTTGTTGTTGTTCCTTAGCCTCAGGAATTAGTGAAGCTAATGGGAAGGGTACTCACGAGGTCCGTTGACCTGGATGCCTCCCGGCAGAGTTTTAGTCCTGGAAGAGCTGAAGATGTAAGAGCAGAATTCTGCAGCTTGTTCCACGAATTCCGGGTCCAGCTCATCCTCACGCAGTGTCTCCAGCTGGGCCAGCTTCTTTCGCTGAGCGGGTCTATCGAAGACAAAGCATTTCTTCTTCG
>NW_004525006.1:304521-314261 GCF_000260255.1 Octodon degus
GGCCCACGCTGCGCCTGGGCTGGGACTGGTCCTGCTGGCGCAGGGTAGCAGGAAGCTCTCCACACACTCACCGGACCTGGGCTAGGACTGGGTCTTCATTTAATATCATATTAAAATGACCATATTCACAAGTTTCATCATAAAAATTTGGCTCATAAGGTTGCACACATCTTTTGATGGCCAATTCAGTTATAAGGTCAAGGATAGATACACAGCTACTTTCTCTTAATTCAATCAGAGGAAAGATTTGTACTAATAGTGTTTGGACAGGATATCTTGTCTGCATCTTTTACTACGAATAACCACGAAGAAGATAACAATATGCAATATATTAATTATTGAATTTGTCCTACTAATTGTTTTTGAAACTGTCTCATTGTTATTTCTCAGTAAAATTAATTTTAAAAATTTCAAAAAAAACGACATAAGATGAACTCTATGCACTCCACATCCCTATAAGGCTCTATCCAATAAGAACAACTCTGCCAATAGAACAAGAACAACATTCTTAGGAAAGTTGATTGTTGCCTGTGTGTTCTCTGAAACTTCTTTAATTGTAATGTCTTTGACCACAATAATTTCTCCTGCCCAACTTTGAAGAATTAATATCTCAACTAACAGTTGAAATCACTTCCTTAATGTGTTGGTAATTTAGTCATTCTGTAGCATCACATTGCAGTGAGAGCTTAGTAATTGCAGTGGGTGATGGCAACCTCAGACCTCTCCCAAGGCAGGATGATGTTCTTCAGAATTTCTCCAACACTTTCAGTACCTGCACTGATATTGTACACTCAGGCCACTGTTGTCTGGGACTGAAACATTCACAGTGTGGCCATATTCAGAGCCTTAACATTGTTGCCTCCCTTTCCAGTCACTGCCTCAGCATTCTTGCTCTGAAGCAAAATTTGCAACTCAACCATCTCCTTGGTGTTTCTCATTGTTTTAAGTGCTTGCTCCTCTTCCCTACTTCTGAGGATGTCTACCAGATTCACTATTGATTCAGTGTTGGGGAAGTTTTCCTCTTAATGTTTACTTTCAAATTTTTTGTATTATATGGATACATCAAGCAGAGCATATCTTTGCAGAGCAGAACTGTACTGTTCTGGGCAGGACCAATAACTGATACCCTAGAGCTGAAGTAGGCAGGGGAGGCTGCTTCCTTCACAGTCCCATGGCATAGATGCTCAGAGCCAGGCAGCAAGAAAGCACAGCTAGGTCTTAGTTCTTAAAGAAAATTTAAATTTAAAAATTTCTCTTTTTCAGTAGCAAAATTTAGTTGTAAGAGATGTAGAACCTCATGAAGTGGTGCCTGTTTGTAACCCCACTTGCATGCAAGGCAGAAATAGGAGACTAAGTTCAATGGCAGTCTAGGAAATTTAGTGATACCCTTCCTCAAGATAAATAAATAAATACGGGGCTAGTGACATAAGCCAATGTTAGCAGGCTCCACTTTATATTCCCTGGCATGCTCCACTTTATATTCCCTGGGACTTCTTAAATAAATAAATAAATGTGTGTTTATAGTACTTGTAGTTCTTTTATACCAATTGTTACCTGCCATACTGTTATCTACCTTATTAGATGTTTAAAACAATTTTAGGAGATTTATGTGAAGATACTACACATTTTGACATATCAGAAAGCTGAAGCTAAAAAAAGACAAACTATTTCTAAGTGTACCAAGCTAGGACTCGATTTCTAGTGGAAATACAAAGTCACGAGGCTTCCACACCCAACTCCTTACAGTCTGCAGTAGGATGAGACTCATCACACTGAGTGTGTGTGTGCTTTCTTTTTCCATCCAGGATCACGTGCTTTGCTTATAGATTGCAGTTGGTACTTTAACATCATATTTACCATGCTGCTTTTCTGCTAGGATTCTGGCATATGAATATGTTTCTGATTTTGGCTGCTAACCTGAGCCTCTGTAATATAGCAAACAAATGAAAAGGTATATTATGCTTAAAAACAGTATTTCACATAAGAAAAAAACTGCTTATTGTAGCGAATATTCCCAGATGAGGAGCTCATCCAAATGGAACCATCCATCCTTACTTTCTCAACATCTCCCAGGCCCTCGGTGTCCAGCAGGACTAGTGTACGCTTTGGGTCCTTGGGGTGAGGCATGCACCACATCCAGATTCCTTTGGTGTGAGACTGCACTGTGGAGCCCAGAGAGAAGCCTGCAAAACACAGGAAATTTTGACGTATGTGACACAGTTGAAACATAAAGACACTACACTAAGTGAAAAAAGTCACAGGAGGAAAATATTTTTGTTCCCACATGTGTGGTAGAATGTGTGTAGAATAGTCAAGTTCATAGAGGCAGAACCTAGAATGGTGGTGGGGGATGCTCACAGGGAGGTGGTGTTTAGTGGATGCAGCTTTCCTCTTTGGGAGGAGGAGACTGATCTGGAAAGGGATGGAAATGGTGACTGCACAAATATGTAAATAAACTTAGTGCCAGAAACTGATTGCATAAGAATGTTTCAAAGGGCAAATTGTATATTGTGTAAGTTTTAACTCATACAAGAGGGCTGGTGAGATAAGTCGGGAGACTAAACGCCTGCTTAGGCAAGCTCAGGGACAGGGCTCCATCCTCCGCACCACATGCCACACAGTGTGCACTGAGCCGGCCACTGAGTTGGTGTATGGTGGTCCACACCTGTAATCCTAGCACTGGGGAGGCTGAAAACAGGAGTATCACCATGAGTGCAAGTTGTATAGTGAGACTATATGCCAAATACATAGTAATAACGATGATGATGATGATGATGATGATGATGATGATGATGATGATGATAATAATAATAATCCCTTTAAAATAATTTTTAAAAAAGAAAAAATGTAATGTAAGTGAAATATTTTTTAACCTCAAACGACAGTATAAACTGGCTCTTACTTTATGAGCATCTTCACAAGAATGCTAGAGTTTACTGTCATGTAAATTCATTATTCATACTGCTGCCTTTCTTTGTTTAGAAAAGGACTAATTCATGCTTTCCAAGGGGAAGCTAAGGCATAGTAAGGTGAGCCTGTTGAGCTCACTGTCATGCCTTAGATCAAATGTCCTCCTGAAAGTGGCAGATTAGGGCACAATATCCCTCCCAGGCCCTTCTCCCCTCTCTACCTGTCCCCCACCCCCATGCAGGATGCGGGCAGTGGGGGTGGTCAGGGATCCGCAGAGCCCTGCTGGCAGCACTCACCCTTTTTCTTCCCAGCCAGCTTGTTCATCAGGTAGGATTTGCCTGTGCGGTACAGGCCCACGATGGCCACGACCACGACGGGCTGGGAGATGGCGGACAGGATCCCCAGAGCTTCCTGGTTCACCATCAGCTGTTCTCTCACGTTCTCAATGAGGCACACAGGGCCTGGCATGTGGGTCTCAGAGGCCATGTCCTGTGAGTAATCCTCTGGTCCGCAAGGGCAAGTATGGAAAGAGGTGGAATCTGCATTGTTAGTGCCGAGGAATTGTTTCTTTTTCTTTCTTTCTTTCTTTCTTTCTTTCTTTCTTTCTTTCTTTCTTTCTTTCTTACAGAATCGCAGGGATTTTTACATTTTAATAATGACAGATTTAAACTTAAAAATCAAGTAAAGTTGTGTATTTGTCTGGGCACAAGTAAACATTTATAATATTTGTTGTTAAGTTCTTAATATAAAGAACTGATCTTTGACTTTTTAATTTTAAAGAGAATAAAAAATATTAGAAACAATATATTTATTTTATTTATTTACTTTTTATGTTAGGGAAGGGTCTACATGGTGTTCATTTTCACACTACTAGATCAGACTTAGAGTGATCTGCCTATTTACAGCTTTTCAAGAGTTGGGATTACAGGCGAGTGCCACCCCACCCAGTCTAACTTGCCATTTAGCATACCTTGGGGGCGGGACAGGCACGGCATGCCCAGTGATCAAACCCCTGACTCCTCAGCCTGTTTGAAGGTACTTTAATCCACTGAGCTATTTGACTGGCCTAGAAACAATATAGAATTTTAAAAAACAAGGTGATAGGAATTCAATAATGGCTGTTATGTTGCATATGTTGTCTTCAAAGTATTTGTTGAGATTACCTGATACAAGCATGTAAAATTGATCAAAAATTAAGAAAGAAGTAGTACATTTAGCTTAAATGTATTACTCTTTAGTTTTCTCTCTTCCCTAATCCCAGTTGTTCTTTCTTTTTGAGCAGTTGTTTTTCCCTTTCACAATATCTATTGTACCTTTCAGATTTTATCTACTCTTTTAGGTTCTTATCCTGGGAAGGTAAAATGATGTTTACATGTGTGGTTCTTATTTATTTCACTTTGAAGTATGGTCTCTAGTTACATTCATTTCCCTATAAAAGGCTTGAGCTTCTATCTTTTTAGCTGAGTAGTACTCCACTGTATGAAAATATCCCAGTTTCTATCCATTCCCCAGTTAGTGGGCATTTGGGTGTTTTCCAAGATTTAGCTATGACAAATTGTGGTGCTATTCACATGAGTGCACATATATTGTTGGGGTTATTTTCAGGAAAAAATCCTTCTCCACATACCAAAGACTAAAATTGGACCCGTGTCTATCAGCATATACTAAAGTCAAAATGAATAAAAGATCTGTACATTAGAATAGAAATACTAAATCTACTGGAAGAGAAAGTACACAGAAATCTTGAAGACACGGGGATAGGAAGAGTTCATGAACAAAAATCAAACTGCACTGAAAATGTTTAAAAGAATTAACAACTAGGCTCTCATATTATTAAAATGTTTGTTTGTTTGTTCGTTTGTTTGTTTGTTTTGCACATACAAAAAACTGACCAACAGAATAAAAAGAGAGTCCATGTATTAGGAAAGAATTTAGACAACTGTCCTTCAGACAACGGACTTCTATGTAGAACATATAAAGAATTTAAAAAGTCAGGCCCCCAATTCAAAGACCCAATCCATATATATATATGCAGGAAAATGGATGTTGGGCTTAATGTAAGTAGTTTTAGATTTCCAAATAAAATGTGCAATCAGATACAAAACTTACATTTCTTGTTATATAGGTCTTGCTTTATCTTGGTTTTAACCATCCAGCAGAAAAGTATAAAAACAAGGTATATAGTGTAAAGGCATATTAATATGATGAGCTGTAAAAGGCTCAAGTCAATAACTTCTTAGGATAGCCCACTAATATTATAGACTGCTAGATAGTGTTAGATTGCTTAGTGGAATTCAAATACCTACAGTATTTAGATGCCAATAGAATATTCACTTCTGACAGGTCAAAAAAAAAAGAATACAAAGGAAAGATCATTTTGTATTTATATATACAAAATAGTTAGGATAAATTTATAGCTACTTTTGCTTAGTTCAATAAGAAGAAAGAGGTGTATTAATAGTGTTTGGACAGAATATCCTGTCTGCTTCTTGTACTATGGATAACCACTTAGAAGATAACAATGCACAATGTATTGATTATCACAACTGTCCTATTAATCAGCTGTGAAAATGTCTCATTCATATTTATTTCTCAATAAAAACTGATAAAAATAAAAAAGAATTAAGTACAAAAAAACAAATAAAATGTGCAGAGATTTGTTGCACATCATGTAAATATACTTAATGTTAATGAACTATTTTGTTGAAATCATTAAGTTACTATTACATGCTATGTATGTTTTATCATGATTACAATTTTATTTGCTCATATCAAAAAATAAGATCAACAAGACAGTGATAGATTAAGATGAAACTTCATATGTGGGAGGATTATAAGAGAGAGAAAGGAAGATTGAGAATACTACAATGAAAATAGGAAAGCTACTGGACACCAAGTTTGAGGACCTACAGGTGGTACCTGGGAGGAATGGAGAGAGGAAATAAGATATTGTAGACTCAAAATTCCTAAGTGAGACATGAACATTTCTTGGTTAGAGTTTACATCAGTCTCAAGTAGCTTTGAAGATTTGATTTCCATTATACATATTAATATGTAATTTTACTGATGTATGAGTCCAAAATTTTATACTATTTTTCTTTCTATTGCAATATTCCATGATTGACTATGTTTCTTTAATTAATTATATATTCTGTTATTTCTTCTGCAAAATATAGTGAATTATTCAAGAAGTTTTAGATAAAAACAAAATACACCCTATAGTTCCTAGATGACACTGAAATGACAACTTAAGGCTAAATGGATTTAGTTAGAGAAAAAATAGAAAGGAGCACACATGAAAGAAAACATCTTTACAGAAATCACAACAAAAAAACTTTCTAGCATGAAGAAAGATTCCAACACACACACACACAAAGTCCTCATGACAAACTATAGTAAAAATCCCACTTGTCTACCAAGATGAGAGAATATTAAAATTTACCAAAGGAAAGAAAAGAAATCAGGCATAAAGGTAAACTCATCAGGATTACATGAGCCTTCTCAATACAAATTTAATTTCAGGAAAGCCTGTAGTGAAGTAAAACTTGAGATGGATTTTTATTTTTTTATTTTTTTTTAATTTTTGGCTGGCTCAGGATGCCTTAAGGCAGGTCTGGTAAGGCCTGAGGGTCTGGGGATTGAACAACAGCACCTTGAGACTGAGGCACTTAAACAAGTGAGCTAATGGGCAGACCCCCAGTGCTGAGGAATTCGATTGATGAAATTCCCCAGAATGAACAAACAAATACTGTGTGCAACAAGATGCATGAGGGAGAACTTGGATCAGCTGAGGAAGTTATGAAAATATTATCCAAGCAGTTCAATTAAAAAAATGGTAACATTTTTACATGAACATTCAAATGCTCTCACAACTCAAATTTTCCATTTAATTTATTTCAGAAAGTTTCTTTTTGAATTCAGATAAAAATTTAGAAAAAATATTAGAGACAATAAATGGTGCACAATATCATTTGAAGAAAATTTTCCATTCCTGGAATATGTAATAAATCAAATATTTATCAGTTCATTAATTTTTATAATGTATAAAGCCCTTCCTGAGTACATGGTTCATGAGTTGATGTTTGCCTTTTGGACATTTACAAGTGATTTTAAAGTATGTTCCTCTTTCTAGGGGCTTTGCTTATTTCACTGAAATGAGGATGCATTTCTCACCCTGCCTTCCCAGAATGGAAAGCAACATGCTGTTTTGTAAATTTTATGAAAGTAGATGACCAGGCAAGCACATAAATAGGAACCTAGCAAGGATTTGGAGGGGCACAGGCATGGCTGGTGCCTGACCATGCGCTCCTTGAGCTTCACAGAGAGTGAAACTGAAGTCAGTGCCATATAATCGCTCAAATGCAAATGCTAGAATTCAAAAAACTTTCTATGAAATAAGGATTATGAATAGGGAAAGAAATAGAGAGGAATGGATAGAGACTTTTCCTAAGATGTTTTCAGCAAAGTGCTTCTAGGGCTTCTACTTACTGTTTTTGTTCTTGCTCATATTCCCTTGTTAGAACAGGGGAAGAAAAAATATGAGGAGAGAAAGACAAGGAGTGGAGGAGGCGGGGTAAGGATCTGGCATAGAGAGGTGGCCACAGACAAGAGATGAGAAAGGAGGCAAGTGGCAGCCAAGGAAGTCAGGGCAAGAGTTCCCTGAAGGCAGGAAAACTGGGCTGAGATCAGGGGATTCTGTAGAGAGTGGAGGCCTCCCTGAGGGCTGCACTATGAGACTTTTCTAGAGGAAGCTCTTCAGTGAAGTGCTGCAGCTGAGATCTGCTGGTGGAGGGTCAGGAGCACGTGGGCCCTGAAAGGCCACTGAATTTACACCAGCGCTGAAGGAAGGCACCCAGGGTAAATGCAGTTTGGGTGCCTATAGAAAGGAGGCTGCTTTTGTGATCAACCTCTCTCATTGTGAGTGTTTCTCTCTCTTTGCCTTTACCAGGGACAATGGCTGCTCAACTGAGTCTCATTTCTGTACTTTCTTTCTGCAAATCAACAGCCCTGTGGTAACTTAGTATCTCAATAGCTGCAGGAGGAGCAGTTCTGAGTGAGCCTCACTAGATCACAGCAGACAGTGTTCCCTCTCAAAACCATTAAACAGAAAGAGACTCAGTTCATTCCCCTGTGGGGGAGTGCATTCCACACAAGCCCAATGGTGGCACTTGGGGATCTGAGGATATGTCAAAATTTGCATTTCATTTAACTCCCTGTCCCATCTAAGTTTCAGCTTCAACTTTTCACAATCATGACAGATTTTGAGAAAACTAACCAACCCTTAGAAAGCCCCTCCCCCCAGTGCATCAGAATTAGAAGCTGTGATTCCCTGAACAGAGCTCCTTCAGAGTTGGAGATGCTGCCTGAAGGGAAGGCAGGGTCTTACCTGCTTTCCTTAGTGTGGATGGTTTGGCTTCTCTCTTCTCAGCCTCTGACTGTATCCTTGGGAGTTTATGGCACCCTGCGATTCTGACTGATTCCTGTATTTTCATGAGCAGAAAACAATGAATCGTAGCTACCTTTTCCATAGAGTTAGAGGAATGTGAAACTGAAAGTGCTTAGTTTTTGGCAAAGCATCAGTAACAATAAGAAGAATTTTTGTAATTGTTCCAGAGGGATGGTTTAGAAAGATTCATCATCCCATTTTTTCAAAAGTTTTGTGGGAAGAATTCTGAGAATGCAGATTTTTTAAAAAGTTCCGTTAGGTCTAAAATATAATGGAATGTCATTCAAGATTGGGGCGAGTTTGAGCACACTGGAGTGGGGAGACATCATGTTATCTTTAAAGTATAATCTCCAAAGGTAATAAGATTCTCTCGATAGACCCAGAGTGCAGGCCCAGCATGGAACCCTTCAGCAGAACTCCCTGCAAAGAGGCTAGAGGCAAGACCCACCCACCTGATTCAGGAGCAGAACATCTTGCCAGAGAGACACAAAGGATTCAACTCTAACGGCTGCAACAGAAAGAAGTGGAGCACAGCAGCCAGATCCAAGCAACACCTACCTGGAGGAATCTGAACTTCATACATCCGGACCTGGTGCTAAGGTAATAACTCTATCTTATCTCTACACCAAAGATCAGAAGACAGTGGTATACAAAATGCCAAAGAGAAGGAACAAAATGCAGTCTCAGGCCTCGAGTCCACCCAGTACAAATGCAGAAGACATTAGCACTGAGGAAACTGGAAATCACACACCAGATATCTCTGAAATAATAGCGTTGACAGTAAAGAATCAACTGTAAAAAGGTATAGAAGAAATCAGATCAGAAATAATTTCTGAACTAAAAAATGTAGTGGTAACTATAACCAAGGAAGTACTAAGTGCTTCTAAAAGTATACACTGATAAAAAAAAATAGAGGAGAATATAAAAATGATGGAACCCTGAATAAACAATTTAGGAGAGAAATAGAATCTATGAAACAAGTTCAAAGTGATATACAGGAAATTAAAACCTCAATCACAAGCTGGCAACACCATTTGCGGGAAAGTGAAAATAGACTTTCTGACCTGAAAGACACCATTGCGGCTAGTGAAAAAGTAAGAAAAGATCTCTTAAAAACAACTAGGATGCAGGAAAAAATAATTCAATACCTGTAAGACGAGGCAAAGATGAACAATGTGAAACTAATAGGCATCAATGAGAAGGAAGGAGTCAATACAAATGATATAAAAAGAATATTGGCAGAAGTAATAGCAGAAAACTTCCCAAATTTGGGGCAACAATCTGACATTCCTGTAACCGAAGCATATAGAATTCCAAATAGTATCAATCCAATGAAAACCACACCCAGACACATAATAATCAAGATTCCAGAAATTCAGCATAG
>NW_004525006.1:314361-317096 GCF_000260255.1 Octodon degus
AAGATGAAAAGGGGTTTTCCAACTGTAAGAATTTGTCAGTAGTTTTTGTAAAGGATCAAACAGTCCATATTTTCAGCTTTTCAGGTCAGATAGACTCTTTGCTCTGCATTCAGCTCATTGACTGTACCATGCCAGCACCTGTACACAATATGTAAATGAATAGGCTCAGTGTTTCCTAACAGTGTCTCCTCCTAGACAGGAGGCGGAGCATCATTACAGCTGGGTCATTCTTTTCCAAAACTTGGGCTACTACACTGGGGCTAGCATCCTGCTGCTACAACCCTGCTTTAATCTACTTTCTTCAAATGTATTTTACTGCCCTCCATGTTCATTGGATAAATGCAGAAGCACAAATGATAAGCAGCAAGATAAGTTTAAACTAAGTGTAGCAAAGCTGAAAATCCTTTCTTTGAACAGGTGAGAAACTATTTTAAAATTTAATCTATTAATTCAGATATTAAGCATTAAATTCCAGGTGTACATAGATATGATAGAAAGCTCTAAGGGTAAAAAGAATGTAAAGTTCAAAAGGAATTAATTGAAAATTTCTAGTATTTTGATGTCCTAGTTTACCAACTACCCATCCATATTACCTTGTGTTAGCTTCAGAGAATTCTCCAGGTAGGCATCTGGAGTGACAGACTCTCTCTCTATTTCTAAGTCCAGAGAGAAATCTCTCAGGGTCCACACAAAGTCTGGGAAGAAGCTCATGAATTCAGCTGAGTCTTGAACTTTGCTTGTGTTGGGTGAGGATTTTGCTCTGATTCGATCAGTCAGTTCAGTCACATAGCTGAGGCGCTAAGGAAAACTGGAAAAACCAACAGGGTCCTTCATCTCATATTAGTTGGACAAATCCCTAGTCTTTTATTTTACCTTTGTCTTTATCTAAATGTCATTTCTATAGTAGGTACGTGAGTGTTTCCTGACTTGAATTCCTGCTTCTGTCTTCTCTTACTGTGTTGGCTGCACCAGGCTCTAGAGCAGTGGGGCTGGTTTACTCCCACAGGTCTCTCCTCCTGGACCACCCAAAGGATACTGCATTTGGTCCATGGCCTGCTGGTTGATGGTTCCCATGGTATTATATGCAAAGGTGCTGCTCAGCAGAATTGCCAGAGCGAAGATCCAGGAGTCATTCTGATTGTCACCCTGGAAGGCAGAACACATTTGGGACTCATGAATGTTTTATCCTATTTCAGTCAGAAGATTAGCAGTGACAAAAGCATGATCACTTAATTAGAAATTTGATAGTAATTATAAAGAAACTTAAATTCAAATAAAAATGTCTATCATAGCTGAATTTTTAATTTTTAAATTAATATATGACTTAAACTATTTTTCTCTAGGTCCTCTTATGATTATTGGCAGATAACTGAAAATGCAGTCAAGGTTCTTAGGTTTTCTTTATATTCACTAAATTTATTAGAAGAATCATAGCACTTCTTAGGAAAGAGCACAGCATCCTGCACACTGCTCTGAACAAATGTTAGGAACATGTGGACTATTGTCACTTATCTTCCTGTCTCACCCTCAAATATTTTCAGTGACCACACAAAGCATGGTGCTCGCAATAGTTGTATGGGGGGATATTTTTAAATCACTAAGAATAAACACACAATAAAATCCACTCTGCTACTCTTCTTAAATTTTAACATTACTATTTGCATGACCCCTACTCCTATATGTATGGAACTGAAATGTTACATCTGGTGAACATGAGGGATTTCAGTGCACTTCAAATGCAGAACGCTGATGAAGCAGAGGAAGGTTGACCTTCTAAATAGAAGCAGATTTAAAACAAGAAAAAAATGAGGCGGGTGAGAATAGCTCAATACAATAAAACACCTGCTTGGATAAGCATAGGCAAGCCCAGGGACCAGGTTTAATCCCTGGCACCACATGCTGTGCTGGGCCTGCCTTCAGGGTGTGCTGAGCTGCCACAGAGTGCTGGGAAGGTTGTAAACAGGAGGATCACTATGAGCCCAAGCAGGAAAGTAGGGTCCTATGACAACTAAGTACATTAAAAAAATTGGAGGACTCCTTCTAGTTCTTCACTGTTTTCAGAAAGCTTTCTAGAATACTACATCATACTATAAGAGAGGAAAAAATACGTTGCATTAGAATCCTTCAAGACCTTCAGACAGCTGCACACTGTTCTGAAGCCAACCCTGTACCTTTTGTATCTGGTACTATTTTCCTGTATTAGTGATGATTTGATCTTCAGACCCTTCTAAAAGCTCATTAATTTGCATAAAAGTTTATGATTTATGATAGATTTCTACAATCTGCTCCTCCTTTGCCAATAGTATATCCAGCCAAATCTTTGGGAATAGTTACTTGTGTAGTAGGCTCACCAAGATCTCCAGGTGAGCCATGAACCCCTACATAGTAATAATCACACCCAGGGCCACCCTGGGGTTCATGCACCATCTGCCATTCTGATGGGTTCCATGCACTTACTGTAGTTTCCCAAGTTTCATCAGTTCTGTAACAAACCATGCCATCATAGTGGTCTCCAGGTCTTCCTCTTTTATAATAGGCCACTAAATCTTTACCTTTAGGTGGTGGTGGTGGTGGAAAGGGAAGATTCCTATTTCTTCTACCATGATGGCATGATGAGGAGAGTGCGGCAGTGGCCAGTGAGAGCTCAGGTCATAATAATCTTTTCTAGATGGAAGCATCGAAGCTCATCTTGGCCAGGCAATATTCTGTCACAATCCCTTCTCATTCTACAGACT
>NW_004525006.1:319550-334271 GCF_000260255.1 Octodon degus
TTCATACTTTTCTACTGGATGGTTAAGACCAAGGTAAAGCAGGACTTATGCAACAAGAGTTGTAGCTTTTTGGTCTGAGAAGGTCAGTGAAATGTAGGGCAAACAATTAAACAGAGGAGAATAAGAGGTATACAATAGTAGTCTTTCAGTTATTCGTTTGTGTTCAGCAGCAGAATATTTTTACTAGCACACCCTACAAATGGACTTCTCGTCCACTTGATGAGTCATGATTCCATCTGAGTCTACAGGGTGGATTTCAAAGAAATAGCTGTAGCTCAGTTCCACAAGTGAAACCTAGCCACCAGTAACTGTCACGGTCATTATGCATGTCCACACACACTAGAACTTTGTGCGATAGCCTATCCTCAAACTGTTAGAAGTGCTGGTCATTTACTTGCCATTCCAGTATTTATCTTAAGTTTTACTCTTAGTACTTATTTGCTATCATGAAAACTTTTTCTTAGTTCAATTGTTTTGAAACATTTAACTTTCTGAATATTGCTTAATCTTAATTTTTGTTCTAAAATTTATGCTGTATCTTTGACTTACAATTTATTTAAAAGACATTGTATGATATCTTCTCCTAGTATTAGAAACTTTAAAAAGTATATTTCCATTTTCTGTTGACTTTTAAAAAAAGAGGTTTGTACCTATGTTGTTTATTTATTATTTCTTGCCTATATCTTGCAATATGAGAAACTACTTTGGCAGTAACAATACACAATGTACTAACCATTTATACTCTCCTAAAATCCTAAAATCTTGTTTTGAGATTTTGTACCACTGTTTTTATTTTTTTTCTTTAAAATAAAATAATTGATGTCAAAAGAAAATAAGATTCTCTCACAGTGTAGTTGTGTATTGAGAAACAGCGTGCAGGAAAGGGCCTGTAGTCCTGATCCTAAGTGCCAGCCCTTGGTTCTGATGCTTGCTGCACAGTCAGGAGGGCTCCCTTCATGGTCCAGGTGTCTGGGTGGGGCCATTGCCGCATGTGGACTGCATATCTTAAATCTCATAACAAAATTTCCCATGATGGATAGAAATTGGGGCACAGATAGACCGAATCAGTTGTCTCAACCCACAGCACTGTAAGTCATCTGAATGACAGTAGCCTGGATCCCGATCCCTGAGTCACATCACTTTACTGCCTCTCAGTGTGCTCACTGAATAATTGTAGAAATATTTGATTTTTCTTATGAATTATTATTTAGATTTTCCTATGTTTTCTTTAAAATCAGCCCTGATTCAGGAATTTGAAAGAAACCTGAATAGCCTCTAATTTGCAAAGAAAACAAGAAGTGAGGGTAAGAGGGTAAGTTGGAGAGTCTTCTAGCTAAACGGTGCTCTGTGACACCATGCTTTTAAGTGAAATAAATGTGACACTCATGTTAAGATATCACATGGGTTCTCTGGTGTGAGAACCTGAAAGTGTAAATAGATCCCAAAATTCATATTAGATACTGGGAAATGGGAAAAAAATGTTCATACAAAAAGGGAAACAAGAAATAGAGAAGAAAGAAAAGTTGGGAACAAGTAAACAAATACCACAAAATAGGAAAAAAAGCTTTTGTGAATGATACTGGATGAGGAGTTTAAGGGAGGGATAGGGAATGGATAAAAAGAAGCGAAATATATCACATGCAGTTAGAATTGCCTATTATCTATCCATCTATCTATCTATCTCTATCATTTATCTGTCTCAAAAGACAGCAAAATGTATCAGTAAAATAAAAAAGAATTTTGAAAAAGAAGTCATATGAAGTGAAATATTGTTTAGATGAGACTTAATGTGTCCCCCAAAAGTTAATTTTTTGTGTAACTTGAACCCAGTGTGGTGATGTACAAGTATGCTGTAACCTTTAAGTGGTGGTATCTGTGAGTGATTATTTTCTTTCTGAAAAAATTTTATAAGAGTTGAGTATGGTATTTGTGCTTCTATGCACTACACACTGTGAGGCTAAGGCAGGACAGTCACCATTTTGCCCCTATTCTCATCAGTTTAGTGACTTAGCAAGAACTTGTTCAAAACAATTAATGAAAGGACAGGGAATCTAGTTCATTGAGATGATTCTGAGTTCAAATCCCAGTGTTTCTATGGATATCACCATGCACAAAATGACAGTCAAAATGGCCCAAAGATTTAAACACTAAAATTGAAACACTGAATCTTCTGGAAGAGAAAGTAGGTAGAAACCTTAAGAACATAGGAGTTGGTAAAGAGTTCATGAACAAAAATCAAACAGCATGGGAAGTACTTCAAAGAACCAACAATTGGAATCTCATATTTTTGAAAAGTTTTTTCATATCAAAATTAATCACATCTGAGGAGGTTTGGAGATGCTCAGTGCAATAGCCAGCAGGAGAAGGATGTCTCCCCAGCTGTACGAGTTCCATCTGCCCTTGTCCCCCGAGAAGTTATTGAAATATGGAGGTGTTAGTCAGTATGTTGTGCAACAGGTAGTGTCCCTTAGACAGTTGCCATCCTAACTTGAAGCATTTGAGGTTTCCTTCAAAGCTCAGGGACCCCCAGCTATCTTGGAACACTCTGATATGGTCTACAGAATTTTACATCACTTTTGAACTATAGATCCTGACCTCAAAGAAGATGCTCTGGAATTCCTGAAAAAAGTAGTATTCTGCCACTCCCAGGAGCTTCCAGCCATCCTTGATGATGCAACTCTGAGTGCATCAAATAGAAGTGCCCACCTCAATGCCCTCAAGATGAACTGCTATGGCCTGATAGGACTCTTGGAATCCTTTGAGACAATGGCCAGTCAGCCAGGCCTTATGGACCTGGATGTAGGCAGGAAGAATAAGAAATCCCAGAGCCAAGCAGTCCATAGTTTTGACTGGGAAGAAGAAAAAGCAACCAACTCTTCAGCTCTTAACACAGCTCCCCCAGTTGGACATGTGTCACCTGTGAAACTGCTCAGCAATCAAAGAGGAATTTGACAGTCTACTTACTGGCTGCTGTTACTGCCTTCTGGAGAATCCACCATCACTTGCCAGAAGAACCGCCCCACCCAGGAAGCTGTGACACACCTACTAGGGGTGGCCTTGACACAATACAACCACACACTTAGTGCCACTGTAAGGATCATCCAGATGCTGCAGCACTTTGAACACCTTGCACCTGTACTGGTGTCAGCTGTGAGCATCTGGGCAACAGATTACAGAATGAAGAGCATCGTGGGAGAGATTGCAACAGAGACTAGACAGAAGTGTCCTGAGCAGCTGAGTCAGGACACATCAGGGGCCAAGGGCTTTGCCAGCTTCCTGACAGAGCTAGCAAATGGGTCCCAGTGATCCTACTGTCCAGCATGTGCATGCTGCTGGATTATGTTTGGAGAGAATTACATGAAGTGCAATGGCATGCCGGCAGCCATGGCAGAGATGGTGCTGCAGGTTCTGCATGGTGTCCACCTGGAGCTTGAGAGCCCAGGGACCAGTTTCTGGATACCTGCAGGCCCATGGGCACGATGTCAACTCTTTTGTCTGGAGTTGCATGTTATAGCTCTTCACCCGAATTATGCAGCAGAAGGTGCTCCCTCTGATGCACTTCAAGGGCATGGTGGCCTTTACCACAGGACATCTGGCTGACACGCAAAACTGCCATCCAGATGCTGGCCAGCTTTGTAGCCAACTTTCTCTTCTCTTGAAAGCTTAGTGATGCTGACCTAGCTGGAGCACTGCAGAAAGAAATCCAGAAATTAAAAGAGATGATGGCCCAGGGGCAGAGCACAGCAGCTGCCTCTGTAACAGTGGTGCCTGAAGAGGAGTAGGAAGCAATACTGCCCGAGTTTAAATCCACCCTACAGCAGCTTCTAAAGTTTCCCCAACAGCAGCAGGTTCCTGAGGAAGTCACTGCTGCAGAGACCTCGGAAGAGGTGAAAGGTCGAATCTGTAAACTACTGGCCAAAACTAGATATAAGCAGCCACCATTCTTGCTCAAACAGATATAAGCCACTTCAAAGACTCTGAACCCTTCAGTCACCCAGACCCAGGGGAGTTAGAGGAGACTGGCTTCCTGAATCTCTTAGGAATTATCTTCACATGCCCAGCAGCTTTCACACAGGGCTGCAATGGGAGCATGATCCCAGGACAGACTGTTGCCACAGACACTCCCATTGTGTCAGAGCCTGAGGGTGTCAGGGGCAGGGATGAGCTGGTGAAGCAGGAGAGGCTGGTACAATACCTACAGGATGCCCGCAGCTTCCCCCAGAGGATCACAGAGGCCATCGACATCATTAACAAGATGATGTATGAAAACACAAGGACTGTGGTACAGGAGGTGATTGAGTTCTCTTTGATGGTGTTCCTGCTTGGGAGGCCCCAGGTCTGTTCAGCATGTGCCAAACGTCACCTCTCATCTGGCCCAAGGAGCCCGGTTTCTGGAAATTTGTGAACAACACCTATTACCAGCTCTTTCTCAGCCCCAAAGGGGTTCAGCCAGAGCCAGGACACACGCTTTGATTCAGAATCTCTTTATTGTTGGCGGATGCCTCTATTGGGACCATTCAGGGTCTTGAGGAAAGTCTCTGTAAATTTATTAAGAGGGATGAGTTGAAACCAGCAGTGACTCAGCTGCTGTTCTGCCCTGGAGCTCTGTTCCTCTGTCATGCTTCTGGGCATGCTGGCACGAGGAAAACCAGAAATTGTGGGAAGCAGCTTAGACACGCTGATGAGCTTAGAGCTGGACAGGAAGTCTCCTCAGGACTACAGCCTCATCCAGCAGGTGCACCAGGCCATCACCAATATCTCTGACAGGAGGAAGCCTTCCTTGGGCAAAGGCAACCTTCCCTTCAGGCTGCCTTAGAAACACGGGTTGTTTGAGTGACTCCATGACTTGGTCACAACAGGCTTTACCCACCCAGACCCACTCTGGATCCCGTTCAAGAAGACAGCAGTGAGTCTCATCTAGAGGCTGGCAGAGGGCCCTGAGGTGGTCTGTGTCCAGATGTTGCAGAGCTGTGCCAAGCAGGCTCTAGAGAAGCTGGAGGACAAGAGTTGCAGCCAGGACATGTTGTGCTCCCCATCATCCTCCTTATGCACCTCTTGTTGCCAGCTAGGGATGTGACTCTCTAGCAGATGGTGCACCTAGAGCAGGCTGTGAGTGGAGAGCTGTGTCAGCACCAGGCTCTTCAGCAGGAACAGACACACAAGACCAAAAAGCCCAAGGAGAACTTAGGCTCTGAGACCACCATGGAGGGGGAGCTGGTGCTAACAGGGGCCACTATTGACAATACACAGGCAGAGCTCATCTGTGGCATCTGTGAGCTGGAACTGCTGGATGGCAAATAGGTACTGGCTGCCTTTATTCCTCTTTTACTTAAAATATGCAACAACCCCTGGCTGTACAGCAATGCCGATCTCTGTGCATCTGCTTCATTGGCCCTTGGCAAGTTATGCAAAATCAGCACCACTTTCTGTGACTCCCACCCCATCTTCTGTTCACCATATGAGAGAAGTCATTGCTCCCCACTATCTGCTCCAACCTCATGGTTGCCACCAGGGATCTGGCCATTCACTTCCCCAACCTGGTGGAACTCTGGACACCTCATCAGTATGCTCCAGGATCCAGCTAAGCAGGTGCAGAAGACAGCAGGGCTGGTGATGACCCACCGGATCTTGAAGGACATGGTGAAGGTCAAGGGGCAGGTGAGCAGTGTTGTTTATTGACCCCGAGCCCCAGATTGCTGCTCTGGCCTGGAACATCTTCAATGAGCTGTCCCACAAAGACAATGGAATCTACCATCTCCCCCCAGACATCATTAACCACCTGTGAGACCCTGAGCCGGAGGTGGAGGATGAGCCTTTCCACATCATCATGAAGCAGCTCCTCACCTGCATCACCAAAGAGAAGCAGAATGACAGTCTGGTGGAAAAGCTGTGCCAGCACTTCCACACAGCCCAGACCAAGTGGCAGCACCACAAACTGGCCTACTGTGTGTCACAGCTGGCCCTCACAGAGCAAAGCCTCTATAAAATGCTTGACAACTTTAGCTTCTTCAGAGACAAACTTTCAGATGAGTCCGTCTTTGGCGCTTTCTTGGCTTCTATGAGCAAACTACGATGCAGGGCCAACCCTGAGGACAAAATTGAGATGGAGGAGTTGTAGCAGAAGCTCTGTGCCTGTCACTTGTGAGGTCTGGACAGAACTGAGGCGCTTGAACTCTGCAGCCAGAGAGCTGCCTCATCCAAGAAACGCACAGGCTCCTGGTGGCAGTCTCCTGCATCTGTAGACTCTGACAGTGACTTCCTCATGACCCAGCCCTGCCGCACCACCCATCAGCTTCCACAAACTCAGCAGCGCACCTCCAAGAAGAGACCCAAGATCATCTTCTCCAGAGAAGAGTTCAGGGGGGAAGAGATCTCAACTGAGATTACAGAAGATGAGACACTCAGGAAAACAGCACCCATATGTACAGCCTCTGCTCGAAGGCCAGCTCCTAAGCAGCTGGCTGCCCACACTGTCCCTGCTGTGCAGGGTCCATAAGTGACCTGGACCCAGCTTCTACCCCCCTGTAAACACGTGCCTGCTCATCACCTTGTTTTTAGCGCCTGTGTGTCTGTAGACATTGCCTTTTAACAAATTCCGTCTAAACCAATCGCAGCTGCTCTCACTGTGCAATAGGGGTTTGCCAGTCGCCTTACTTCTAGTGAATAAATGCTTTTATACACTTTTAAAGAAAGTTATCACTAACAGAGTGAAAAGAGAACCCATGAAGTATGAGATAATTGTAGCAGACTGTAAGACAAAGGACTTCTATCGAGAACATATAAAGAACTGAAAAAAAAATCATATCTGTAAAAGTCAAAGCCCCAATCCAAAAATTGATGTCTGAAGTAGATACACACCCCACAAATGAAGTAAATACACACCTCACAAATAAAGAGATACAAATGGCAAGTAAATATGTGAAAAGATGCTCAACATTGTTGGCCATTTAAGCAATGTAAATTAAGACAATGCTGAGATAAGGTCTTGTGCCAGAAAGAAGGCTATCATCAAGAAGTTAAACAACAACAAGTTCTGGAGAGGCTGTGGGGAAGAAAGAACTCTTTTCCACTGTTGGTGGGAGTGCAGGCTAGGGCAACCACCATGGAAATCAGTATGGAGATTCCTCAAAAAGCTAGGATTGGAGGTCCCATTCAAGCCAGGTATAGCCCTCCTAGGTATTTTGTCCAAAAGAACTGAATTTATCATACCAAAGTAATATATGTGCACCCATGCTTATAGCAGTGCAATTTGTTGTGGCTAAATCCCAACAACCCAAATGCCCATCCACTTTTGAATGGATTTTTAAAAAGATACGACATTTTAACACAATGGAGTATTATTCAGAGATAAAGAGATAAATCTAAGGCCTTTGCAGACAACTGGATACAGCTAGAGACTATACTGGTAAGTGAAATAAATCAAATCCACATGTGCCAGTGTTGTATTATCTCACCAGTTTGAGAACCTGAAAAAGTTATGAAAATCTAAAAGGTACAGTAAATACTGTGAAAAGGAAATAAATTGTTCAGTGTAACAGCCGGGATTGAATATATTGCCCATGGGAGACCAAATTAAAAGGAATTACAGAACTTTTTATTAAGTAGCTGTCAACCTATGTGCTACCCTCCCCATTGGGGAGGACACAAATGCCCCAGTTCTATAGTGTTTTTTGTTTGTTTGCTTTTTTGCTGTGGCCACTTGGCAGGAATATAGTGCCCCCTAAATCCTGTAGGTGCAGGGTCAGGGCAGGAACGTGATGCCCCTATATTCTATAACGCTAGGTCTCGGGCAGAGGGATTTATGGCTAAGCTTGGGCAAATAGTCTGCATCCTATTGCCCTACATTGATGCTGTCTCTTCTCATCTCCTATATGTTTGTGAAGTTCTGACAGGGCAGGGGGAGGAGTGAGGAGTCGGGCAATTTAGGCAAGGCTGCTTCTATGTAAATACTTCAGATGGGTTTAAACTAAATAGAATTCTGCCTCAGTGCCTTTTACTTCTAAAAGTGAATAGGATAGTATGCTAGATTCCATCCCTTAGAGAAGGAATAACTGACATAAGGAAAAGTACAAATGAAGGTAGGGAAAAAGATATGTCTAGGTATACGCACAGGATAGTTTGGACAATTATATTGTCAATTTCTTTTTTATATTCTGATAATATGTTTTTAAAACATACAACAATGCATATGTTACAGATTTCCAACACCAGAGTAGCTGATTAACAATGGTTGATGTATCATCTATTTTTATCTTTAAATTTGTTCCTCAAATTAACAGATAGAGCTATGTAAGTTTAGATATATGATTGAATATTGCCTCTTGCTTTCAAGAAACCTTAAATTTTTGCTCTTGTTCCTCTTTTTCTTTTTTAACTTTTTCAAAATTTATTTTAAAGAGAATACGATGATAATTGATATGACTTTAGAAATTGTACACATTTAGAAGAGCAAGATGACATGTACTCAAGCATGGTTTTTATATTAGACATTGCTGTCCTCATTGCTTTTATCACAGGTATCAGCATATGGAGCAGGTAATGCCTAAAATTCTTTATTTTTTGCCCTTTTTTTCTTCCTGTTTTGAATTTATTTATTTATTTATTTATTTATGTAGTTAGTTAGTTAGTTAGTTAGTTAGTTAGTTAGTTAGTTAGTGGTACCAGGGATTGAACTCAGGACCTTGCACTTGCCAAGAAAGCGCTTATTCCACTGAGCTGTCTCCCCAGCTCCTCTTTCAAATTTCTTGTAACTTTTTTGTTATTGTTTAGTTTCATTTTTTCTTCTTTAAATGAATCTTTCATGTCTATATCTGGTGATCTGAACAACTATTTTGAAGATAACTTCATGTAATAAAGCAACCATTGTTGAATTCCTATCACTTTGTTTAGTGAAATACTATATTTTTTTCTTTTTTTCTTTTATTTATTTATTTTTTGGGGGGCAGCTCAGCCCACATGAGGGCGGGGCTGGCTGCCATGTGGTGCTGGGGGATTGAACTGTGGCCCCTGTGCTTTGCTAACCTTGTTCTAAATAGGTGCTTTAGACCACTGAGCCATCTCACCAGCCCGAAATATTATATTTTTTCTAATGCTTTTGTTTTATATCACTATTTTATATTCTTAAAAAAAATCTAGTGTTAAAAAACAGTTTTGGAAGTCAATTAAAATGAGTGAATCAAAATTAGAAACATATGTGAACTCAATTGTCAGCTGAACAAACTAGACTTGTAGTTGCACTCCATTACTTAGATATTCTAGTAGATAACACACCTATCAAAGGACAGTTATTCAGAGTGTCGAAGTTATTATAGAAAACTCTGACAGGATGTCTTACACCTGAAGAGCGTTTGTCTTTCTTTACTCACCAAAGCAAACTAAGCTGTGGAGGATCCCACATGCGACAGACAGCGCTGGTGCACAGCTCTGCAGCGCTGTCAGGGAACAAGGCAGAGACGGTGAGGGGTGGAGAGGAGGGCTGTACACACTCTGAAGCTACCATGCCAGGTCAGGGACTGTGTGGTAGGTGCTCAGTCCCTTTCTCACCAGAGAATAGCTGACCTTTCTGTACTTGAACTTGTTGAATTTAAGTTTCTATTGTGTTGGGTGGGGGCAGGTAATATAGCTGGAGGAGTAATTTAGGCACATAGCTCAATGTGTGTTTATGGGCCATTTGCATGTTTAGTGCATGCAATGAGAGGTCTGCTATTCACAGGACATGTGCAGGAAACCTAGAATGGATGTTGGAGGAAGAAGTTGAGTCTGGACATTGCTGGGACAAGTTGAAGTAACTGCATGTCACGCAAACTCCTGGGTAATGTGGCCTTTAGAAAACTGCAGTTGACACTATTTTGAAGACACAGGAATGGTTGAGTTTAACGTACGTGACGGCGATCAGAGTAATAGTAGGGCACACAGTGTCAGCTGCATTTGAGGCACTGATGTATCCTTTGAACCCCACTTCTGATTCTATCTGTGGCTTTGACAGACAGACCAAAAGAGGCCAAGACTCACATTAAGCAGATGATATTTTGCTTAGGATGTATAAGACTCATGTCCTCACAAAATAGGTAGAAAGATGGTTGTAATGGTCCTCTATCACCTGCAACTGCCCTCCTGGCTTCTGTAAATCACACTGGGTATGATCTGGCCTTTGCTCTTGTCACTCCTTCTATCTCATATGCTGTTGCCCAGGTTCCCAGGGGAAGCATCAACTTGCTCCCTTAGGTCTCAGCTGAAAGACAATGTCAGGGATGCCAATTGTGGGTCACCAGGTAAAATTCCTATAGTGTGGACTGTCATCCCCTGCTCTCCCTCTTCCCTGCTTCACTGTTGTGTACAGTGGTTGTGCTCATTTCACTCTCTGTTTTACATGTGTTTTGCTTGCTAGAATTTATCTGCATACATTCAGAGAAGTTTGTCTCTTTCTGAGTGTGAAATTCTTCCTACTTCAAAAACAGTTTCTACAATGTACCAAGCTTTCAATACATATTTGTTGAATGAATGAGCTGAAGCTGGGAAGCTGACTGTTTTGCTTAAAAACTGTGCTTTTAAAGATTGTTTTGAAACATAGTATAAATTTTGCTTCTGAAAAGAATTGTAGTCTTCCCCTTCTACTTGCTTGTGATGTACTGTTATCTGCACTTTTCAGACCACTGGGTGCAGTTTAAAGATGATCAATCTGTTTTCATTGCAGTCGGTCAGGCCCTAATACTCTGACTGCTTCATGGTTTGGGGTTACCTGAAATGAGGAGGCAGTGAGTTGGAACAAGCCCACATCCAGTTCCTCCTGGGCTGCCAGTTTTGCTGAAGTGACCCCAACTTTCTGCTCAGGCATACTTACCTCTGTCTCTGTGTTGGAAACCTGAATTGTCTTCAGGAGATGAGAATTTCCCCCTGTTATACTTTAGTAAAAGATTTCTGGTGTCATTTTAGGATGACTACTTTTGCTATGGACATGACTCAGATTGAAAGTGAAAGTATGGTGCTCTCTCACTTTCTCAGAAGTGGATCAGGTGTTTAGGCAGCAGCTCCTTTCCTGGCACCATGTGCAGGGAGCAGGCATGTGTGCCTGTGTGTAGTTCAGGCTGCTGAAACATTTTCTGGAGTTTTTATTTTCAATGCTGGCTGTGAGGATGCCACATTTCCACCCTTTCCTGTTCACCTGGCTTGAACCACATAGAATCAATGTACTATTTTAAAATATAGTTACAGCCTGAATTTATTCACAGTTTAGTATATATATTTAGTTGTTTCGGTGATTTTGCTTAGTATTAGTATTCGAAGGGTAGAGTATATATTTCAAGTGTTAATTCATTAATTCTTTTTTTTCTCACTTATTTTCTTTCCCTTTTTTTCTCTCTCTCTTTGTTTTTATCTTTCTTTTCTTCCATTTTCTTCCTTTCTTTTCTTTCATCTTTCCCCATACTGGCATTTAAACACAATACCTTTGCATGGTACCTTTTTATTTTTTGTTTTTGAGACACAGTCCTGCAAAGCTGTCCAGGCTGAGCTGGAACCTGGGGTGCTCTGCCTCAGCCTCCTGGGGTTCAGGGATAACAGCAAAGCACTATAATAAATTGTGTTCTACCTGGAGAGCTCTGTGCACATGCTCCACAAAGCGCAGCAACATGGGCTTCTGCACTCAGCTGGGCTCACTTAGCCCTGTGCAAACTGCAGCCCAGACCTGTGCATCAGAGAGACAAGGTGAGCATGTGTGTGTGTGTGTGTGTGTGTGTGTGTGCACACGCGCGTGTGTGCACGTGCCCTGTGTGCACAGCACTGTGAAGTTCTGAGTGCGTGTGAGAATTCCCACAGTCCCCACCCTCACACAACTTAGTCCATGGGGAGATCAATCCACTCCCTCCTAATGACAGCCAAGTTCTGGAGAGTAGACAAAGGGAGGAGTGCTGGTACCGAAATTGAGCCAAGATTGCAAATGCAAACACTAGAAACTTAACACTGAGGAGCTTAGTTTGATGTTAGACATGTAAACTGAATTCAAACCTGGTCCAGGCTGGGCAGATAGTTTGGTAGTCTAAGTGCCTGCCTGGCAAGCACAAGGTCCTGAGTTTGATCCTGTTACCCCATGTCATGTTGGCCTGGAGACCCTGAGTGAGCCGTGCCACCACCAAAATTGGGCCTGCTGGTGCGCGCTTGTAATCCCAGCACTGGGAAAGGTGAGACAGAAGGGTCACTAAGTGTCTGAAGAGTGTAGTGAGACCCTGTATCAAATAAATTAAAAAATGGTGCAATAGTTGTTTAATTTTTTGTGGGGATACTGGGGATGGAACTCAGGACTTTTTACTTGCCAGGCAAGCTCTTATGTCACTGAGCAATCTTTCCTGTACCACTCTTACACATATTTAAATGTATTTTTAAACTATCTCTTGTTTTCTTTTAATTCTAGCAATTGCATAAAATGAAAACACTTTTTCAGACTGTAGTGATTTCTTTCACATTCTGTAGTTTTAACTCCCATGACTGACTCATTCGTCTGAGTAAAAGTTAGGATCATTTCATGAAGTTTCACTAAACCTGGAGTTAGAAAATATAAACTGAATTACAGTTACTATTTATTGTTAATTTGCTTTCTTAGGCAGCATAGATCGATGCTTTATTTATTTAAAACTTTATTATTATTATTATTATAGTATCTCTGAATAATTGGTGCTTCTCTATATTTCTTTTCAAAATTCAAATTTCATGATAGATTATTGGTACACTTGTTTTTCTCTATTCTTTTAAATTAAAAAAAATCTTTATTCATTTAGTTGGTAAAGGGTCTCACTACACAGCTCAGACTCATAGTGATCATCCTGTTTCAGCTTCCTCAGTGCTGGGGTCATAGGTGTGTACCAGCATAGCTGGTTTTGGGGCTGACAAAGCAAGCCTGGGGTCTGGGCTGGCATAGTGGGTGGTACTGGGGATCAAACTTCAGTCCTTGTGCTTGCTAGTCAGGAACTTAAACCATGAGCTATCTCACAAGACCTCTTTTGATTTTAACTTGTGCCAAAAAAAACCTTAACATTTACCCTCAGAACCCAGTTCAAAAACCTGACAGTGTGTTAAGTACATTCACATTCTACAACAACACAATGTAGGCTACTTTGGTTCATAAAACAAAGACCCTTCCTGTTGAATGGTAATTTGTTAGGAGTGGCTGAGGCTAGAAATTGGTCATATGTGTAAGGGCAGGAAAAGGCGTCAGTGCCTAAAGCAGTCCAGCTACCTCAGTCTAGAGAAAAATATCCTGCCTGGTCAATTTTGTGTATTAGTAACTAGGCAACCATGTGTATGTTGCTAGTCTGCACAGTTATAAATAAACATCTCTACTGTTATTCTTTGCGCCTCAGGCAAAGAGACAACCATTTGACCCGGCTCTTGCCTTATTGTGTATCTCTTCCTCATTCCTGCTGCCGTTTCTCCCTGGAGTACAATGAGAGACCAAGGACTCCTCACATTTGTCACCAGCAACAGAAACACCCAGGAAGAGATAAATGGGCAACAGGAAAACTTCTGAAGAGAGTGCAACAGAGGAGGGAAGTGAATTGGTTATAGTCAGTATTCAGCACAAACATGCAATGACACTGGCGCAGCAGGTGTGAAGTGTGGGCGTGGAGGTCCTCTATGGCCAGAAATGGGTTTAGTAGGGCACAAACGGATTCACTAGGGCCAGAGAGGTAAATGTGCTTAAAGAGAAAAATAGGTTTGAGAAAAATCAAAAAGGAGAAAGTTATGCATAATTAATGCTTTCAAGAACCACAGATGTTTATATATGTATATACAATTTTTGTTTTCTTGGTTTTTGTATTTAGCTTACTTTCTTCATGTCACACATAGCATCAAGCATTGTTCTAATATAAATTCACAAATGAGAAAAGGAGGATAAAGCAAAGGTATTGCAGATAAAGCTTAAACCCTCTATCTTTGCTCAATTAGGTTAAAAAAGGGAAAAAAATTTTTTTTAAATTGCAAAAGGCCTGCTCCAAGCATCATGGTGCTGCTGCTGGTGATTGGGGCATAAACCAAGTCCAGGGAGGGCCCCCACGTTCTGTTCCTAGGCCAACCCAGGTGCAATTCATCAGCCGCCTACTTGTCTACCTGACTGGTCCAGCCACAGTAGTTGGCTCAGGTCGCCAACTATAGGTGCATACTCCTGGGGCTACACCTAGGAGGGGCCTGACTATTGCATGCCTTAGCCGCACCATTCACTGTGCATGGTACTGGCCCTGAAAATTTATTAGCCTCTAGATATTGCTTGCTCAGGTAAAAAACAAAACATCCAGCAAAGACATAATGACAGCTGGCAAACACAATGACTCTGGCCACAGAGCCATACCCCATTTTGCTTGGGGAGGAGAAATTTGGGTGAGTTAGCTGGTTCCCAATACTAACAACTTGCTCAGCACTGAGGTCATGGAGTTAAGTGGCAACCCGATTAAAAACTTCAATACAAAAAAGTCTCCAGGCTTTAGTTGGTGCTGCTGATGCTGTTCATACAGGGGAAATCAAAGTTATAGTTCTCTCTACTCATAACACTTTTAATCACTCTAGACTCTTTCTTTTTTCTTTTCTTTTCATTTTTCCGTTTTTTTTTTTTTTTTTTTTTTTTTTTTTTTGAAGGATTAATTGAACTCAGTCACTCGCGCCTGCCAGAGAAGTGCATATTCTATTAATACATCTCCCCAGCCCCCATTCTAGACTCTTATATCACTCAACTGG
>NW_004525006.1:335176-336485 GCF_000260255.1 Octodon degus
CCCCTCAGGATTTATCCTGAGATCCTGTACCTCAGATTGTAGAACCTTTGTCAGTGTCAGCCATGTGGATGAGTCACGGCCATTGCTTTGCTAATGTGCTCTCTGTGAAAGCCTGAGAGAATGTTTTCTCTCCATGGGACTCTCCTTAGGCACACTCTACATCATCGATCATTTTTCTCTTTGGCCCCATAATCGCCTTGATCAGAAAATTTGGGACACTACTGAGTTACATGAAGTTACAGTACAAGTTCTCGTATGTCCTGAGTCTTAATTGACCTTAGAAGGCTAGGGCCAAAATGTTGGCTTTCCTTGCCACCCTCCTTTTTCTCTAATTTTGGTCTGCAAACTTAGGTTGTTAACCATTCAGAAGCAAAAACTTATTTCTTAAGATTTACAATAATCGGGATATTTGAAAAGATTACTTAGCCCTTTTTCTTCCCTTTCCTCTGGGACAGGATCAATTCTCGAGAGTGCTAGGATTCTTCCTAAGTTGGTGCTCTGCAAGGCTCTTGCCATGTTCAGTTCAAGCACCAAGACAGTCAGGCGAATCATAAGAAGATGGACAAGCTCAAGTCTGGCCTCGTACAGGCCCTCCTGGAGTTGGACATAAACTCAGACCTTAAGGCAGCTGCAAGAGTCCAGCATCACAGCAGCTGAGGAAATCAAAGTTGGTGGTGGTAGGAAAGCATTCATCTTCATCCCAGTTCCCCAGTTGACGTCTTTCCAGAAAATCCAAGTCTAGCTATATGAGAGCTGGAGAAGATATTCAGTGGGAAGCATATGGTTTTCATTGCACTGAGGAAAATTTTGCTGAAGTCAACTCAAACACCTGGATTAAAAAAGTATGCAAAATCATCCCTGAAGTCACATGCTGATCACATTGTATGGCGCCATCCTGGGGGACCTGGTTTTTCACAGTGCAAATGTGGGCAAGAGGGTTTGCATGAAGCTGGGTGGCAGCTGGCTCATCAAGGTACACCTGGTTAATGCCCAGCAGAACAATGTGGAGCATCAGGTTGAAACATTCTCTAATGTCTATGAGAAGCTCACAAGCAAGGATATTAATTTTCAATTCTCAGAATTTCAGTGGTAAGTAGTAAATGCCAAATTAAACTTATCATTTATAAAAAAAAAAGATTACTGAAAGATCCTATGATTCTTAGTAAAGATGATTGCTTATTTTATAGTCCAAAATTAAAATTAGTGTAAAAAGACTTTGAAATTTTACAGATACAGAGGTTTGGAGTACAATCTGAATGTGGGGTTTAAACAGTTGCTTGATTTTGACATCCTATTTATTTATTTATTT
>NW_004525006.1:355695-357411 GCF_000260255.1 Octodon degus
TGGTCCCTGTGCTTTGCTTAGCTGGTTCCAAGTAGGTGCGTTAGACCACTGAGCCATCTCACCAGCCCAGGAATGCTTAATTTATGTTACTATAAAGCTATTTATGTGTGCATCCACTTTACAATTTGTAGGGATTATTTTACATTTCATGTTTTCTATAATATTCCAAATGTGTCATATTATAGAGGAATAAAGAATAGTGGTAATGCATATTAATAATTATTTAAAATTAAATGCAATAAAACTATACTAACTGCTCATAGGATTTTGGTGAAGAATGAAAGAGTTGCTACAGTAATCGTTACTGGCACACAATCTTGAATCCATATTAGCTGGCATTAATAAACATTTTCAGAATTTACTAATAAAGAACTTGGGTTTCCTGTTCCAGCCATGTAACAAATTATTACCATAGAGTCGGAGACTCAAGACAATAGCAGTTTATTACTGTACAATTCTGGAAACTGGAAGTCTCTGAGATTAAAATCAAAGAAGTTCTAGAGAAGGCTCTATTTCTGCACTTTTCCTTACATTTTAAATTTATCCAGTTATGGGCTGGGGCGATAGCACGGCAGCCTAAGTGCCTGCCTGACAAGCACAAAGACTTGAGTTTGATCCCCAGTACCTAATGCCATGCTGCCCAGGAACCCAGGGTATAGTGGTGCATAGCTGGAACTCTAGTGCTGGGGAGGCTGAGACAGGAGGATCGCTATGGGTCTGAACTGTGTAGCAAGACCCTATATCAAAATAAAAATAAATAACTAAAATGAAATTTCCTCTGCCCTCATTTTGGCAAAGGAACACACAGGACAAGAGGTTCGAGGCAGACAGATGCCAGGTTCTTGCTATATGGTGTTGGCTCATGGCAGTAAGTCATGGAACACTGAAACCAACTTTGTCACATGGAGTCTGAGGGGTTTAAAGTTTATCAAAGTTGGGTGTCGCTGATGTAGAGCACTTGTTCATTTTTACTAGGACATTGGCTTGAATCTTAAAATAATTGACACACTCCTTCATGATTTATAAAACTTATGGAAATAAGTACAGAGAGTTACTATACAAATGTTTTATCAATGTGCTGGTCCTTTCTCAAGCTGTCAAGTCCAGAAATACAGCTGAGTTGGACCCAACCATACATGATCTGAGCATTTTAGCTTTCTATTCTCCTAAGAATAGCAAAAGAGCATCGGTTTTAACATAAATCTACTTTTGTTATACTGGAGCAACAGAAAAAAAATTTCACTTCTTATCATAAAGGTCACCTGGGAAATTCCTTAAATAAATAAAGAATTAAGGGAGATAAAAATGGAGTGTTATTTAATGCTCCTATGCTTTATAAAATATATTTTACTCTGTTAAATGAAACAGAAGATGACCAAAATGTGTAATAAAGGCTATCTTCATTTGCATCTTAAAGGTTATTCTTAATTTCCCTAGGGAAATTTATTCCTCCCTACACTTTAACTACTGAGGAGAATAAAAACAAAGAAGCAATTATGGTTTAAAAGAGATTTAATATTTAAAATATGCATTAACTTATGTATTTAAAAATCCATAAATTTTTTAAGAATCAGCATGCTGTCACACATGACTACAAAGAATTAAAATGACTGAATCTTAGCTCTAATGCAAATGTAGTTAAATGAATCACATCAGGTTTTCTGCACACTTCCTATGAGATCTATTTACAAAGTTTACAAAATTACAAGTGTATAA
>NW_004525006.1:357511-358893 GCF_000260255.1 Octodon degus
TCAGTTTTTCCCCATTTAGGATTATGTTAGCTGTTGGGTTTTCATAAATGGCTTTTACCAGATTGAAGTAGAGGCCATCTATTCCACTCTTCTGTAAGACTTTGAACATGAGTGATTGTTGGACTTTGTCAAAAGCCTTTTCTGCAACAATGGAGATGATCATGTAGTTTTAGTTTTTGCTGTATTGCTATCGTGTATTACATTTATAGATTTTTGAACATTGAACCATCCTTGTATCCCTGGGATGAATCCTACCTGGTCATGGTGTATGATCTTCTTGATGATTTGCTGTATTCTCTTTGCTAGTATTTTATTGAGGATTTTGGCATCTATGTTCATGAGGGAGATCGGCCTGTACTTCTCTTTCTTAGTTGCATCTTTCCCTGGTTTTGGTATCAGCATAATACTTGCCTCCTGGAATGATTTTGGGAGGATTGCTTCATTTTCCATTTCATGGAAGATTTTGAGGAGTATAGGAACTACATCTTCTGTAAATGTCTTGTAGAATTCAGCTGTGAATACATCCAAACCTGGACTTTTCTTTGCTGGTAGGTTTTTAATTACATCTCGTATTTCATTGGCTGTTATTGGGCTATTGAGAGTGGCTATATCTTGTGGATTCAGTTGTGGTAATTTGTACCTTTCAAGGAATTTGTCCATTTCTTCTGTGTCTTCTACTCTGTGAGAGTAAAGATTCTCAAAATACCTATTGATAATCTTCTGAATTTCCACTGGGTCTGTGGTAATTACACCCTTTTCATTCCTTATTGCTTGTATTTGAATTTTTTCTTTCCTCTTTCTGATGAGGTTAGCTACAGACTTATCGATTTTATTGAATCTTTCGAAGAACCAGCTTTTTGCTTTTTTAATACTTTGAATTGTTTTCTTCATCTCAATTGAATTAATTCCTTCTCTTTACGATTTCCTCCCGTCCTTGGGCTCTGGGTTTGGTTTGCTCTTCCTTTTCTAGTTGTTGAAGGTGCAGTGTTAGGATATTTATTTGTCCCCATTCTGTTTTCCTAATGTGTGAGTTCACAGCTATGAATTTCCCTCTGAGAACTGCTTTCATCGTGTCCCATAAAGTATAATAAGTTGTGCTTGAATTTTCATTGAATTGTTGAATTTCTTGTTTAATTTCTTTTGTTGAATTTCTTGTTTCAATTCATCTGTGACCCATTGGTTGCTGAGTAGGGTGTCATTTAACTTCCATGTACTTAAGGTTTTTTTTTTCTGATTTCTTTTGTCACTTATATCCAGTTTCATTGCACTGTGGTCAGATAATGTGCATGGGATAATTTCTGTTTTCTTACATATACTTAAGCATGACCTATGGACCAGTATGTGGTCTATTTTAGAAAATGACCCATGTGCAGCTGAGAAAA
>NW_004525006.1:358993-361003 GCF_000260255.1 Octodon degus
TTAGCAGAAAACTCCAAAGTAAAACTAAGCTAAATGTAAATTGAAGACCTCATTACTTCTTGATATCAATAATATTATACTTCATAATGCCTTGTAAAAATTTTGTGTTGTAAGTCAGCTATTCAGATCAATGTTGTTGCAAAAATGAAAAATAAATCAAAAGATATTACACGTAGGTAATACTGTTTCTCAATTCTGCTAAATATAATCCATCGAATAAGTTTATGTTATTAGCAGGATAAGATATTATATAAGGCTGTAGGATGACAAAGGTGATATTATCAAAAAGGTAATGTGAAAGATTAGACAAGATTATCAGAAACATATGTCAGTGGTTTTTTTTTTAATTTCAGAAACATTCTGTGTGTTAATATGCTTTCTCTTCAGGATGTGACTGTCCAGATTAACAAAATATAGTAAAGTGAATAAAATTATCTATTTTTAATTAGCTCATTAGAGTTCCTTGCAATTCTGGATTTAACAACACCTAAGTTGATGAGCTAGTTTTCTCCAAATAGAATCAGAGTAGATAAACTAGTTAAGTGTCTTTATCAGCCTAAGGAAGTAAAGTTATTGAGTGTAATCAGCACATTCTTATGGTATTGACTCATTTAAAATTATTTGATACAACATTGAGCCTTAAATTTCTTTAGGAGTTTAAATTTCAGCCTCTCAAGATGTTTAAGTATGATTAACTGCTAAGTCCATGGCCACTAGTCAATCTCCAATCAAAGTCTGTTAAGTGCTGAATGACAGGGCTTAGTTGACCCAAATGCCACAACGAAGCTTCCTCCACCAGAGCCACACCGCAATACCTGAAATCAGCTTCAAAGCAGTCTCCAGGTACTCATCTTCTGTGATGGGGCATTCACCCAACCTCAGCTCAAGTGTGAAATCCTGAACAGCCCAAATAAAGTCTGGAAAGAAACTCACAAACTCGCTGGAGTCCTCTAATTCATCAGCTCTGGAGCCAGCTTTCGCCCTGATCAGCTGTGTTATTTCAGTCACATAGCTGGGATCTCAGCTAAGGAAAGAGAGGCACCACAGTACCCAGATGTCCCTTAGAAATACATCTTAGCAGCATTTCTATGTGTGCTGTGACCACTTTTAACATGAGAACTGCGCAGCAAAGAGAAGAAAGAGCTTCAGTTGCCATTGCTCTAACGCCAGGGACACAAGCTGGCTCAGCTCTGGAAGGATACTGCAGCTGCTCCAGGGCCTGGTGGTTGATGCTGCCCAGGCTGTTGTAGACAAAGGTGCTGCTCAGAAGCACAGCCATGGTGAAGATCCAGGAGTCACTCTTAGGGTCACCCTAGAAAGCACATTAGAGCAGGCACTAAGGAACCTACTATTCATTCATGTATTCTTTCTTTCTTCTTTCTTTCTCTCTTTCTCTCTCTCTTTCTTTCTTTCTTTCTTTCTTTCTTTCTTCTTTCTTCTTTCTTCTTTCTTTCTTTCTTCTTTCTTCCTACCTCCCTCCCTTCCTTTCTTTCTTTCTTTTTTTCTTTCTTTCTTTTTCTTTCTTCCTACCTACCTCCCTTCTTTTCTTTCTTTCTTTCTTTATTTCTTTCTTTCTTTCTTTCTTTCACCTATACTATGGCTGAGTACAACAGAAACAATAAGCTTTGAAGATAATGCTAAGCACATAGCATATTTTTGATATGTACATTGGTCTTTCTCAAGACATTAGCTTATTAGCTATTAAAACAAGTAAAGGGCCTTCTCAAGGTGTGTGAAAAACATAATCCAGTACTCATAACATAGAAACTATGCATTGACAAGCGGGCAATTCCTCCATCACAAATTTCATCTCAGTCACACAAATGCCAATCAATTCAGTTTAAAACTGTTCATTTGGACACCTGGCAGAATGCTAGACACTGAATTAATTTGTGAGTGCCAAGTTCTATAAAGGTATCAATATATACAACAGTGGCCATTAGAGAGTACTTAGCTGAGTAATTATTTTGTGAATTCAGAGCAAGACTTGCCATGTCAGCCCCTGGGGAC
>NW_004525006.1:368838-375753 GCF_000260255.1 Octodon degus
TTTATTTCCTATTATAGATTGTACTATTTAAATTACATTTTTCAGTAAGGTCAAATATAAAGGAAATCACTACCGTATTTGGGTTTTTTAGTCCTTAAGTCTAGGGCGTAGTTTCTTTGCTACTAATTTATCTTCCAAAATGTCTCCATTTCATACTAATAGTATTGGCTCTCAGCTTGGAATGTCTCTGTGCGGATGGCCTGCTGACACTGCTGACCAGCTATGCCACAGCTGTAGAGTAGGGGTCTCTGTCAAGCTGAGAGGTGTCCACCGTTTCCCCTGCACCTCAGCTGCCTCCTCTGACAGCATCCCACACCTGTGCACAGCGGCAGCGGTGACCACCTGGGCCTGAGATCTTGCTCTCAGCCCACTGACCCAGTTTGTTTCGTTAACTCGCAACCTGTGAACTTGTAATACCCTGAGCCAAATACAGAAAATTACACAGGAGGCAATGGAATGCCTTCAATATCGATTGCCCAAAGTTCTATATTTCTTGTTCCTTTCTGCAGTCAAAGGGAGAAAAAAGAAAGCTCAAATGTTTAGCACTTTAAAGCAAGATGCAGTCATCACGCCTTGAGGCAGAAGATCTCAAAGACATTAGCTGCTCTTGCAGTCTTCTCTGTTGAGCCTCAGCCTCTGCCTTTTGCCTTTCTGCTTCCTCCTAAAAGTGGTGAATAGAGATTATAAAGCGCAGGCAATAGCACAACAGTCAATCTTAGGTAATCTTTCTCCTTACCAAAGACTCAGTCTTTTTAATTCTTTGTAGTCATGTGTGACAGCATGCTGACTTTTTAAAAAGTTGTGGATTTTATAAATATATCAGTTAACAGATAATTTTAAGTAGTAAATCACTCTGGAAACATAACTGTTACTTTGTTTTTATTCTCCTCAGTAGTTGAGTTGTCCTTACTCATTTGCTCCACAGTGGCAGTACACAGTCTCTGAAAAGCTCTTCTCCACTTCTAGACATCCAGCCTTCTACAGCAATAACTACTCCTCCTCTTTCTCTAGCTCCTGAAACTTATGTTTCCATCCCTGAAATACTGGTGTACTCAGGATTCTGTATGAGTGCACCTTTTACCCTTATACTAGACAACGTCGCTGAGTAATCTCAGTCAGAATCTTGACTTCAATTCTGACTGAACCACAGGACAATCATAGTTATGCATTGAATAGAAGATGCTGATACAAAAAGGGTGGGTAGGACACCCTCAGAGTCAGCTGAGGCATCGGAGCCCTGTGTGAGGATGTGCTCCTGGTCACCACTCCTTTCAAAGACAGAAATAAATCATGGGTTGCCCCTACTGTCCTTTGGAAAAGAGCATCAATCTCAAGAATGTCTTGGAGCAGCTCTGAGCAACCAGTGCTTGCAGAGAGGCTGGGAAGCAGGGCGAAGGTTTAGGGCAGCCATGGGCTCAGGAGGCTGCTCACAGAGGAATTGCACACCAGGTTTGCAAGGGCAGCAGTGCTCTGAACCACACTGACAGCAAGAAGTTTTGACAGCTTAAGGGCTGTGTGATATCAGGATTTAGTTCTCACTTTGGGACCTCACTTGCCTCATTTGAAGCCTGTGGGCACACTGGTTCTGCTCCCCAGTGAATGGAGTAGATGAGAGGGCCTTGCTGGGGGCTCTCTATGGTGCTTGACACATAGGGGCTGCTGCTGCTTGAATTAAGTCCTTGCTGCTCAGGACTGAATGGAACAAAGTGCAAACCAGAGACGGCCAAGGGATGGGCAGGGGCAAAGTGAGGGCCACAGGAACTGATGTGAGAAAGCATCTGCAATCAAGGCAAAGCATTTTACAGAGCAGTTACCAAGATTAAAGCCTATTGTGGGACAGAAAGGCCTTTGTTTTTATTTAGCAATTTACATACTTGTTGGGTACCTAGTATTTTTGTGAACACAAGAATCAATCATCTAATTATCACAGTAGCCTTGTAAAACATGTACCACCACTGTGCCTGTTCCACAGGAGAGGCAAACGAGGCGCAGGGGGAAGCGAGCCCTTGCCTCCTCAGCCATGTCTTTGGTAGGAAGTGCAGCCTGGGTTCGCCCAGCAGTCTGACTCCAGGGTACTTGTCCTGGGCCTCCACCTGCACTGCCCAGCCCCACCGCCGTGGCTCAGGCTCATGCTCATGAGGGGAGAGAAGAGACAAACCCTGAGATGAAACCTCTGATACATACCCGGAGCCTGCGCTTTTGCTCCATCCGCAGCTCCCTCTGCTGCTGGGCCAGGTTTGCTCTGTCGATCTCCATTTGTCTCATTTGCTGCTGGTGGAACCTCTCCCTCTCCTCCATCATTCGCTGGATCTCCCGGTCAATTGCCTCCAATCTTTCTAATTTGGCCCTTTCAACCTCTGCTTTGCGTTGAACCTCTGTGTAAGAAGAAATAACAAACCTCTCTGAGATGACTGTGCCGCTCCCACCTGCTTCCCACTCTCACCTAATATTGTTACCACTCCATGGATACAGGTGCCTTGGGCTATCTTCCCTTTTCCAGATGATCACATAGTTGCTGACTGTGGGGCTCTAGGGCCTGGTTGCATTTATTTTCATATTTGGGAATTTCCTGTCCAATGGCATTGCCTGTACTTTCATCTCACCTTCCTTCTCCCTTTCCCGGGTGGTGAGAGCCAGGTCTGACTGTAGAACAGCATCGCTCACAGACTGCTTGGACCTCAGGTAATCCTGCAGAACTTCCTCAGCCTATGAACCCCAAAACATGCAGTTGGAACCAGGGAAGTGTAAGTTGCAGCCATGTGGACCTCTTTCTTTCTGTTTGCTCCCCACATCCTGTCCTCCTAGTGGATGCTCAGCCAGCAGCTGGTGGACTTGTCCACAAGTCCACCCTGCTCCAGGTGTGCACATGACCTGGGCCTTGACAACTGAGCACCCATGACTACTATTGAAACTACATTAAAACCTTCTCATTTGTTAAATAAAATTCGATTTTGGAGCTTCATTCTATGTAGCCAACATAGCATTCCTTTGCGGCCATGAGTATTAAAGGTTGTAACAGAAGTCTGGAGATAGTCGTGATGTTCATTTTGTGCCCTGGCTATGGCTATGCTGGAAAGGTACAGCGCGTGGCTCTGCATGAACACTGCTTGAAATAAAGCCCAAGTAAAGATAAATAACAGGAAGTGCGGAGGTAGGTCTCTCTCAAAGAGGAAAGGCATTGAGAGAATTAGGGAGGAAAACAGAGGGGAAGGGGAGGAAGAAAAAAAATTAATGCATGTTATATGCACGGGCCAATTCCCCACAAGGATGTAAACATAATGTACTTCAAATATGTATCAGAGAAAAAGGAAGAGTGATCAAGGATCGAAGACGTAAGGAGAAACTGAATGAAAGGAGACAAAAGAAGGAATTAAGGGATATTATGTACTTGTGCCAACTCCTTACAAAAATGCACAATAAACATATACTAACCAAAAAGACAGCAGCCGGTGAGATAGTTCAGTGGTCTAAAGTGCCTGCATCGGAGCGGGGTGATGGCTCAGTGCAATAAGTGCTTCTCTGTCAAGTGCAAGGGCCTGAGTTCAATCCCCAGTTCCACCAAAAAAATAAATAAATAAAAATTTTTAAAAATAAAGTGCCTGTGTAGATAAGCACTTAGGCAGGTAAGTAGGACCCAGCACCACATGCTGTGCCAGGACTGCCCTCAGGGTGGGTTGAGCTGGCAAAAAAAAAAAAAAAAAGACTGAGGTGTAGACTCATCGTTGTGCCTGTATCCATGTGTTTTTCCTCTTGTGTTCAGTGTTTTTCTAGAATGTTCACAAAGTTAATAGATAAGTCTGGAGATACCTGTATTCCTTTCCTTGGATGTTGATAGTAGTTTGCCTTCAAGATTTCCATTTTTTCAAGGTAAAGGTTATGGCCTCCTGCCCTAAAATAAATGCCCTGCTTCACTTCTTCCTCCAGAGGACCAAAAATACCCTGAAGTAAACTTGAGCACCAACGTGCAGAGGCTTCCTTGTTCCGCTTGCAGAGGTCATCCTGCTTTGCATCTAGGAGGGTCTTCAAAGGGACAAAATCCCAGAGACGTTAACAAAAATTCAGTCTTCCCAGGCGTTGGACTCAAAAAGAATATAAAATCTCTTGTAAAAATTTAGTGAAATATATAAGCTAGACTAGATGCTTTCCACCAAACCTTGAAAAGTTTTGCAAATGATACTGTATGAAAAATAGCAATTCGTTTTGGGGTAGAAAGTTACTAAAACCAACTTTTCTTGTTATCTGTGCTTTAAATGAATCGTAATTATCCTTATTTCTGATCCCTGTCTGGATTGGAAATGCAGGTTACTATTTTATGCACTTTATATTTTCCTTTTCTACTTGTGTGAGAAGGTAGAAGTGCACACTTAACTAGAAGGACGGTGGCTAACTCTGCACATCCTGCATGTGCCATCTTTCAGTAGATACACATGCCAGTTTTGTTTCAGTAATAAAGCAGTCATGATAACACCTTGCAAATATAATTTTGAAAGGAATAAAATCAATTTAGCTTTTGTCCATGGGTGTACTATGTTGAAAGGGAAACACGTGCTTATATGAAAACTTGAAAAACTAAATTCCTTAGAGTACATACATGCTTTTTTGATTTTTAGGATAAAAGCAACATGGAGCTAACCCCATCAGTGACTGTCATCATTTTCAAGTTTGGTACTTGCTTTTCTTAATTAAGTCCTGCTTTACCATTCATAGAAAATGCTTACCTTCTATTAATCCTAAAGCCCATATGCCACAATAATACCAATTACCTGTAGTTCCTTCTGGAAATGGTGATCCTCATCCTTGAAAGAGTTCTTTGTGAATACTTCCATGGCCTCCCTCTCACATGCCCCGTGCAGGTCCAGCAGCTCCTGCAGCGTGTCTGTGGGCAGCTGCACCTTCTGGTCCATCTGCTGGTCATAGTGGGCCAAGGCCTTCTGCACTGCAGCTGAGTTCTCTCTCTGGACCAACTCTAGCACTGAGTTTCCCACGGAGGGCAGTTCCCCACTGTTGATAGCATCGACATAGACCTGGGCCAGGAATGCAAGACCTGCACAGAGGGCAAAGATGCTTATGTTATTTGTGGAAAAGAGTCTATGTTCCATTGAGTCATTCTGACAATGTCAACTCAATGATTTTTTTCCTAAATTTTTTCACCATTCTGGGCAGTGTTCAAGTAGCCCACATAAATTATGTGGAGAAATTATGCAGTTCAGATGCACGAATTTTCTCTCTTTGGGAAAGAAACTATGTTCAAAGAATAACATATAGTACATCTGAAGGTGCACACGACTGTCCACATTCCATAAGTGTCCACAAATAAATGTGTCCTTGATTAGAATGCTCTAGGTCTTGCCCCTTTAGTCTTCCATTTCCTCTTCCTCACTCTATTTTCTTTGGAATTTTCCTTTTTCTTTTACTCTATTATGATAAAACTGGTACGAGAGGTATCCTCTTCTTTAAAAGGAAAAGAAAATTGAGCAATTTTAGACCACATCATCTTTCATATTCTTGCTTGGAATTTCCCTGCTTTACCTCTCTGTGAACTTATATTCAATCTTCCTCTATCACAAAGCAATTATTTATAGAATTCAGAGGGGCTGGGTAGATAGCTCAGTGGAATACTCTCCTGTCTGGCAAGCACAGGATCCTGATATCTCAAAAAAAAAATAGAATTCAGAGACAGAGATTTCTTCAAATAAACAAGACCATGACTCCAGCCATCATATACTTTAGAACTGCAGACAACTTATACCTTGATTCAACATTTGCATTAATGTAGTTCCCTTTCTACCAGGGACATGCATATCTTGGTCATTTTGTACCTATCATAGGTGTTGACATT
The DNA here is from genome assembly GCF_000260255.1 of Octodon degus. Lineage (NCBI taxonomy): Eukaryota > Metazoa > Chordata > Mammalia > Rodentia > Octodontidae > Octodon > Octodon degus. The sequence goes on from NW_004525006.1 coordinate 374,678, forward strand.
TAATAAGGATCTGATATATATTTTAAACAAATGGTGGATTACTGTAGTTCAACAATGGAAAGCAGATCAGTAATTTTCTTTTAACTGTTATCTTCACTTCTCCCTGCACTTTATGTAATTTTGGAGGCCTTATTAAAAATATTAGCAGTATAATGTACATCCACTATAATTTTATAAGTATGTCCCACGGGATTTTCATGGTGGTGGTTAGTTGTAGTCTTGTCAGCATTGGTGCTACCAGGAGACTCATGTGTTTCTTGTATTTTCTTTTTTTTCCCATGATTTTATTGATATACACATAGCAATGAGACAGTTTCAAATCAAATTTGTAGGACAGTTTCAATAATTAACACATTGCATACATTCTTCTTAGTGGCTAATTGCTGTACAAGATGTGGAAATGATATCTTATTTACAAACACCAGTAGAACAAATCACTCAATTCATTAAGAGAATGTAACTATATATCTTTTCTAACCACTTTGAATACATAGATACAAAATGGGCATTCATCTGTATCCCCTTTTTTTGTTAAGTTCCGTTATTTGAATATTATAGGTGTGTAAACTCAGCAAAATATTCTAAAAGAGTGCAGTAGCCCATAATAGTATTGGGTCTTCCTCTTGACTGACAATGTCAGAAATTGTTGACCTGAGTCCCCTACAGCTCAACATAACACCATGGCTTTACTTCTTATACTTCATTTTTATACTTTTATACTGGATGGTTAAGACCAAGGTAAAGCAGGACCTATGCAACAAGAGTTGTAGCTTTGGGGTCTGATAAGGTCAGTGAAATCCCCCCAGGATTTATCCTGATATCCTGTACCTCAGATTGTATTTTTTTTTTTCTGAACCGGGGTTTGAACTCAGGCCCTTACACTTGTCAGGGAAGCACTTATTCCACTGAGCCATCGCCCTGGCCCCTGTACCTCAGATTGTAGAACCTTTGTCAGTGTCAGCCATGTGCATGAGCCACGGCCATTGCTTGGCCAATGTGCTCTCTGTGAAACCCTGAGAGAATGTTTTCTCTCCATGTGACTCTCCTTAGGCACACTCTACATCATTGATCACTTT
>NW_004525006.1:375853-380536 GCF_000260255.1 Octodon degus
GCAGGTGATGGATTATTCTTTCCTGCATCCTTGTTGTTTTTAAAAGATCCTTTCCTATCTTTTCACTAGCCACACCATCATCTTCAAGATCTGAACTTCTGTCTTCACTTTCACTGAAATGGTTTTGTAAATTTGTGATTGAGAGTTTAATTTTGTCTATATCTCTTTGCCTCTGCTTCATGCGATCGATTTCTTTCCTATATTGCTCATTCAAGGAATCCATAATTTTTCTAATCTCCTCTATTTTTTTATCAATATCTTCTTTAGAAGCAGTTATAAAATCTTCTACTGCAGTGTTTTTTTTCAGATTGGGTTTCCTCCCTATGTTTCTGTAGTTGCTTCTTTACTTCTAACTATGAGTTCTGAGAATTCTTTTCTTATTTGAGAAAAGAATTGCACTCTGAGTTCCTCTATAATTTTCTGCTGTTGCTTATTTACTATTGACTCTATTAATTCATGCATTTCAGCTGAGCTAGTATCCTCTGCACTTGTTTTGAGTGGGCATTGGGTTTCCTCCCCATGTTTCTGCATTTGATTCTTTACTGTAGGTGTCATTAATTCAGGGATTTCTTTTTTTATTTCCAATCTGAGTTCCTCTATGCCTTTCTGCAGCTCTTTATTTCAGAAGTGGTTGATTCATTGCTTTCAGCTGTGTGATTCCCAATTTGTTCTGTGTTAGTGTCAGAGGATGGGCTTGGGTTCTATGTTGCACTTGTTATGGATGGGCTTGGGTTCTATGTTGCATTTTGTTTCTTCTCGTCATTTTATGTAGCATTGTCTTCTGACCTTGTTGTAGATATGTTGCATTTATAACTTTAGCACTTACTGAAGTTCAGGTGCTGATCTACAAAGTTTGGATTTATCCAGCTGTCCCTGGCTTGGATCTGGCTGCTGTGCTCAGCTCCTTCCTGCTGTTGCCCTTGGGGGTGAAACTTTTGTGCCCCTCTGGCAAGATTTTGTGCTCCTGGACTAGCTGCCTGGTTCTATCCTCTGCACTCTCTGCAGGGATTGCAGCTGCAGGGTTTCACCCCAGGCCTGTATGCCAGGCCTGAGCTGAGCCTGGAGGGGACAAGGTGGAGTAGGGGGGAGTGGCAGCTCTCCCACACACTCACCCGGCCTGGGCTATGACTGGATCTGGGTGTTCCTGGAACACAGCAGAAATTCCTGTCCTAAGTGTGGGGTGTGTGGGTGTACAATGGATTGATGGGGGGCGCCCCAAGCAGGTGGAAGAGGGTTTCAACCACACTGTGTCTGGGCTGGAACCATTAGTAGGTCCCACTGGCACAGGGTAGCAGGAAGCTCTCCTACACACTCATTGGGCCCGGGCTAGGATTGGGTCTGGGTCTTCCCGGAACATGGCAGAAATTCCTACTTGGCGGGCGGGGTGTGGGAGGTGCTGTGGAGTGGTGGGGGGTGCCCCAAGGGGGTGGAAAAAGGTCTCACCCACGCTGCACCTGGGCTAGGACCAGTAGTTGGTCCTGCTGGTGCAGTGTATCCAGAAGCGCTCCCACACACTCACCGGGCCTGGGCTAGGACTGAGTCTCCTGTATTTGTTTATATGTCAGTATGTCATTTCATGAACAGCTGTTTATCTTTTTATTTGAGATCAATAATTTTTCATGTATCATTTGTTCATAATAGAGTTTGGGATATAGATGTAAAAGTACACTTTCTCCTGAGTTTGATGTACTAAGTGATACCAAAATTTGGTAACTCACAGCTCTTCAAAAATTTAAGCCAATGAAAAGATTAGGGAAAGATTACTGGATAGGATTCCAGTTGGTGAAGGGAGGGGTAGCCAACCTTTTTCCTTGCATAAGTAGCCCCAAATAATCTCTATAATCCATTGCAAGACAATCCCAATAATGTGATTATTGGAAAAGATAGTTTTTGAAACAAATTTGCAATAGCCCTGTCTCATAGAAGATGCTCTAGGTACAAAATAAATTAAGAAACAATGATTTTTCACATTTGTATGGCAATTCATTCTTGTCAATCTCATGGCATATTAAAAGTATTCATGAGTCCAGATGTTCAGGTCTTCCAAAATGTAAAATAAAGATTGCTTATTGTGATAAGACTTATTTCAGATTCAGACTTCTACCTTTCACAAAAGTTTGTCATGTATATCCCATTAAAGGATGAGAAAGTATAAAAAAGCTTCTGATGTATTAGATAGAGATATTGGTTAGAAGGTTCCGTTATGTCAAAATCAAATTTTAAGTGTTATAAACTGTTATCATGACTGTCATGCTCCAGAGTACATATGGTTTCAATTTCTAGATTTCTGTGAAAAAATATGTAACTGTTGTCTTTTAACATTCTATAAGGATTTTAATGTTAGAATATCAATGTTTGTTAAAAAATAAAAATTCTATTCTATGTCTAAGATGTTTGATGTTCAGAGAAGATAGTAATGTTGAACTTAGTATGTCTACTATGGGTAATGTCATTAAGTTTTCTTCTGTATGTTTAACTTAGGTTTGGAGACCAAAAATTAGATAGATAGATTGAGAGGATAGCTAATATTTTTTCCCAGCCCTGTAAGGTCGATGAGGACTCCAAACATGGGGACCTTCTGCTGTGACATCCCATAACTCCGCTGAGTCCCTGATTTTCTGATCAAGGAGATCATGAGACCACAAATGAAAGTTATCGATGATGTATAGTGTGCCTAAGAGAGTCCCTGGGAGAGAAAGAAATTTATCAAGCTTTCACAAAAAACAACCTGACCAAGAAGTGGACATGAATCATTCAGAAGGCTGACACTGACAGATCTAAAAGGTGCTATGATTGGCTCTGAGAGGTCCACACCCATAGAGAAGGACTAATCCCATGTGACACCTTGTGTCAACTTGTGCAGGGAGCAGAGCACACAGCCACCTTGACAGAGATCCATTAGATATCTGTCAGCTAACAAATCCCTAATGAAGTTTTGAGCACATGACAATTGTTTGGAGGCAATGTTAAATTTAATGCATCTTCCCTGGTGCATACAGCCCTCAGAGCCCTGTTAGCCACACAAATCCAGGTTCCTTTAATGATGAGATGAATGTAAACTGTGAGTTCACAACCTCAGAGTTTTGGCATGTTCCTAATGGGGATGGGGCTGGGAAAGCATAAATGCTAAGGTGCATTACCACAAACTGCTTCTGGAATTCCACTTTCATCCTTGAAGGAGCTCTCTGTGAGGACCACGATGGCCTCATTCTCACACGCTGCATACACATCCCCCAGCTCCTGGAGCAGGTCTGTGGGGAGCTGCCCTCACTAGGTCATCTGCTCGCTGTGGTTAGCTGCCTTCTTCATGGCTGCTGCAGCCTCACACTGGGCCAGAGTGGTCACAGTGTTTTCCAAGCAGGACACCACCCCATACTGTTGATGGCCTTCATGTAGGTCTTCAGCAGAGCCTCCAGCCCCAACTGATGTATATTTATAGAATGCATGGAAAATTCTAACTCATTATTTTTTATAAGCTTTAAGGAGTGTCATTATAAAAATCACAACTTTTATATATGCTAAAGTTTTGGTCTCATTTTCTTCTTCCTCTTAGTTCTCTGTAACTCCACTTCTTTATTTTTCATCTCTGTGTGAGTCTGTCTCTTTTTAACAACATCTCTGCTTGTGCTCCATACTCTTTAATATGCAAAATTAAATAACTGATTATGACCAAGAGTTTATAGGATTGGTTAGAAAAATAATTTCCAATTTAAATAGTAATCATGAATTGATTAGATAATATGCATTACATAATTTCATATTCCTATTTCCAAAGGAAAATGTGAAGACCCTTATAAAACATACCCTAAACTTGAAGCAGATACCATGAAATACTGAACGCAGCATGTGCCCATCTTACAGGAACTTAATGTTTTAAAAGTCCTATTTCAAAAAGTTGGCCCTATTTAAATTAGTTTCTTAAATACCTTGTTTGAGACTCTTAGCTTGCTATATATTCTCTAACTAGTATAAATACATAAAACATGTGAACCCGTCATCCTCTGGGATTTCTCATTTTAAAGATGTCTCTCCTTAGAAGTAGTCTGTTGTGCTCTAGAAGTACTAGCTTTTTGAGATGTATGAGACCCTAATAAACACTCATATAAGAAAACTGTAAACAAAATCTATTTCTATGTGTGGCACAAATATCTGATTTTCTATTTTTCTTTATAGAAGAAAGCAAATAGGCAAATCCACAAAAGCTTCATAGATACATCACTCATCATGAATTGCAGAGACATGCTTTGAGATGAGAAAACCAAGATAAACTGAAGCAAATTAAATCAAACCAAAACACAACTCATGATTCCCAGTGACAGTGAACCCCTCTATAGGGTCTTGGTCTTTCCATTGTTAAAAACATAGGAACAGAAATGTTTTTGAGTACACCTGCAATCTCCTTTCCACTTGGCTTTCTGGATCAGCTTGAATGTTTTATTTTCCATTGTTTGTATACATTTCTTTTTTTTTTCAAAGTTTTATTGATAAACAGCAATGAGACAGTTGCAAATCCAATCGGAAGTACAGTTTCAACAAATAATACACTGCATATATTCTTCTTAGTGGTTAATTGCTGTACAAGAAGTGGACTTGTGATCCTATTTACAAACACCATTAGAACAAATCATTCTATTCATTAAGAGAATGCAACTATATATCTATACTAACCACTTGGAATACACA
>NW_004525006.1:388816-392126 GCF_000260255.1 Octodon degus
CTTATTATGTTTTGTTTTCATGACAAATGAAATTTGATATATATTAGTAAAGAGAGTTATATATTAATTTGTCCTAGTTCATTGAAGAGAAAGCTTTGTGCTAATAGTGTTTGGATAATATCTCATGCTTCTATATTGTACCCTGATTAACTATCCTGGTGATAATATGTAATGTATTCATTATTGGTACTCTTTTATTGTTTTAAAATTCTGCTTTTGTCTTCTGTTTTCAAAAAATTAATAGAGATAGTAAAACATTACCTAGTAAAATTTTAGACTGAATTTTTACAACGCTTGTCCTTTAATGCTTGATGTAATACAGTAAGCCATATTTTACTGGAAATTTTGCTTTTAAATTAAGTTTGCATACTCTCTTGTTAATACTAACTATTGATATACACTCCTCTTAAATAATTTGATGGAATTTTATAAGCTACTTTTTGCATTGACTTTTTTGGGGGGAATATTTGAAATCTGGCAACCCCAGTTTTTGTCCTTCCACCCTTAAGGACGTTTTACCCCAAACTGCAATCCAGTGTGGGAGCTACTGATTTCAGATTCCTAAAGACGTTCAGTGCAAAGTTCTCCTCCCCAGAGCTGTATCTTGAGAGATCAAGTCATCTAAAACAAAGTAAGAAGCAATATGCATTGCTAAAGTGTTACAGAGAAAGTCTCTTTTTAAGCAAGAATAAATTATATTTGGGAGAGTAACGGGTAGCTTGACAAGGAGGTGTCAATTCTTCTGGATCTGACGACTGATTTAGACTATAGGGAATAAGAAGGAAATAGATTTTAGTGAGCGGAATGGAGAAAAACCAATGCTTAAGAGTACTTAATCCATGCTACAAACTAACCAGGGCTCACCACAGCAGGTGGGCTCACTGAGGGTGAGGTTCACAGATCAATTGCGATCAGAGTCATGGACTTTATTCTAGAAGCGAGCTTTAGATGTTGTAGTGGTTGATACATTGTGTCAACTTGGCCAGATGACTCCACCTGGCACTTCTGGCTGGTGGGGATCCTGCCCTGGGACACAATTGGTTCTGCCTCCAAAGTGACTCAGCTCAAAGAAACCATATAAAGGTGTTGCAGACTGCCGAGTTAGACAGAAATATAGGCAGTCAGACAGGGCCAGGCCCTCAAGGAGACAAGAAGGAAGACAAGGTGACTTTGCAACTTGGAAGAGACAGACACTCCCATGTGGGCCACACCTCAAGACCAAGACAAAAAGAGGTAGCACAGCTACACACTTCCCTAGGGATGGGCATTAGGGATTGATAACCTAAAGAGTATCAATCAACTTGAAAGGGCCCAAATGAGTCAAGAGGGACTCATGGAGTGCAGGCTCTGGGCGCTCCGGTGGCTTCCACACAGGAAGTGCATGGTGCTGCCCATAGTCCTGGCGAAATGCAGCCCACGGCCACTGCAGCTTGCAAGTATGTATAGCTGGAAAAACACCATCTCTTGCTAAATTGCCATGAGCTCCCTTTATAAAATATCATACAGTTTTTAGAATACTTAGAAAATTGGGTGTAACTCTAAAATTTAAGCAACAGTGTCAGATAGAGCTTTAACACGTTTTAACTTTCCATTTCTGGAGCGGACTTTAAATTGGGCTCTATACCATGTATTGTGTTCCTTGAGACTGAGGTAGACATGCAGGTAGACGCCAGCAGTATCCCGTAGCAAGGAGTAACAGCCCTGCTTCTTTCAATTGGATAGAAGAAGTCTCTCTCTCTCTCTCTCTCTCTCTCTCTCTCTCTCTCTCTCTCTCTCTCTCTCGTTTCCCTCTCAGATTGTTAGTTTTAGTTTTGTTTAAGCCGGTATAAGCACATAACTCGAGGGAAGAAGAATCTAGCGCTAGCTCATTCCTTTTCATTTTAAACAAGAATTGTAAAAAAATTATTTGTAGTGAAAGAAAAAGTAAATTTGTAGCCTTGTTAAGCTCCATTATTTGTAGCTGCTCCTTTGAAAAATATTTTTAAAATGATATTGCACTCAAAATAGTATAACGTAGGTAAATGAGAACTTGTTGAAATGGCTTATTTATTTATTTATTTATGTATTTAGTGCAGGGTCTACAGGGTCTCATTGTGTATATCAGACTCGTAGTGATCCACCTGTGTTCAGTCTCCCAAGTGCTAGGATTACAGGAGCGTACTACCATGTCCAATCTCAGTCCCTACCTCAGTGCACTCTGGTGGTGGGGCCAGCACGGGAGGCCAGGGATCGAACCCTGGCTGCTATGCTCTGCCTAAGGAAGTGCATTAGTCTGCTGAGTCCTTTGGCTGACCCAAGTTTTTTATTTTCACAGAGAATACCAAAAAGTCATAAAAGAGAAAAATTAGAAATGATATAGAATTTCACTAAGCAAAATAATTTTAATTCACAGCATTTGTTTTGTTGCAAAATGTTGTCTTTAAATTACTTGTTCAGATTACCAATTATAACCAGGGAGATGGCTCAGTAGAATAAGCCCTTCCCTGGCAAGCCCAAGGGCCTGAGTTCAATCCCTGGTTCTGCAAAAAAAAAAACACATCCTCAGATTACCAAATATACTCATGCAAAATTGGAATAAGAAAGAAAAAAAGAATTATAAGAATTTAAGAAGAGAGAAAAAAGAAAAAAATGAAAAAAGAGAAAAAAATAGGTATTAATATATTCCTGTCCATAGACCAGCAGAAATCCACATTAGTTATGATTTATTTAGTTAATATTAATTTCTTTCTTGTTCCATTAACCAACAGAAAAAAAATAATCTAGCATCATCTCAGAAATTGGGGCTTTTTGTTTTCTTTTGACTCCTAGTCTACTCCACTCTGAGACAAGTGAAAGTACTCTAGCAAAAAGCATAGTATTGTTTCTGACATCCCATTATACAGAATTTGGCAAAAGACCACAAAAGCAGTCTAAACTAGTATATACAGGAAAGTTTTCACAAAGAGCACAAGACAGGAGACTGCCCTTGTTAGCGCAGACAGGCTGAGCATTCCAGGCCTGGAGAGTGCACAACAGAGCCTGCAGGACAGAGATAATTTGGAACTTCCCCAGGCACTTTGGTCTGAGTATAACTCAGAGCAGGTCAGGTAGGACCATGAGCACAAAGAAAGAAATGACCTGTGAGACACCGATGTGAAGAGTTCGTGGAAACACAGTGAAAAGCACTAAGCACTGCAGGTGCCTAGGCAAAAGTCTGGCATCCCAGGCCTCCAGCAATGAGCAGAACCTTGCTGCTGAAACTAGAGCCTGTGGTGCCCTGGAGGCAGCAATAGGAAAGCAGCACCCACATCGAGCTGACCGCCAACTTCAC
>NW_004525006.1:393124-399025 GCF_000260255.1 Octodon degus
CTCTCCATGTGACTCTCCTTAGGCACACTCTACATCATTGATCACTTTCCTCTTTGGCCCCATAATCTCCTTGATCAGAAAATTTGGGACACTATTGAGTTACATGATGTTACAGTACAAGTTCTCATATGCCCTGAGTCTTAATTGACCTTGGAAGGCCTGGCCAAAATGTTGGCTTTCCTTACAGTCCTCCTTTTTCTCTAATTTTGGTCTGCAAAGTTAGGTCATTAACCCTCCGGAAGAGAAGCTTATTGTTATTACCATACAACTTAGGCTGATAAGCTTAACCTCACTATATATCTGCATATCAAACGTCTTAGGCATAATATGGAGCAGGTATTTTTCATCAAGTATTGATATATTGAACTTTAAGTCCCTACAGAATATGATAAACAACATTTAACAATTAGAATGTATTTTAAAAACAGACATAAAGAATTATATACTTCTTATGTTTACACATAAGTCCAAAAATCCTTGTAGTCTGTGTTGTGTAGAAGGAAAATACCTCAGTAGATACTCACAGGGTCCATTGACCTCAATGCCTCCTGGAAGAGTCTTGACAGTGGAGTGGCTGAAGATGTAGGAACAGAATTCTTCCACCTGTTGCACAAACTCAGGATACAGCTCCCCATCACATAGCTTCTGAAGTTTGGAAAGCTTTTTCTTGTTAGCAGGTGAGTCAAAGATAAAGCATTTCTTTCTTGGAAAGAACTTCTTTATAAACAAACCAGACAAATTGAAATGTTGAATTCTCTCATTGCTACCTGGAGTAGCAAAAACAGGATTTATTTAGCATAAAATTTCTGCTCATTATTTACCCTAAAGAAATATTATTCTGACTAATGTCTTAGTTTAACAAGTCTTTTGTGAATCCTAAGCAAAAGGTTAAAGTTATAAAGGAACAAAAGAAAATAGTTTGCTCCAAGAGCAGGAGAGTGATGAATTTTAATGTTGAATCTCTTGATTTCTTCTAAATTAATACCATTTATTATTTATCTTTTGTCAGAGGATAAATATGAAAAATGTACATTTAATGACCTGCACAAGAACGATACTTCCTCGGCCTTCTTTATTTTTAATGGGCAAAACCAAACACTGTTACCTGCTTTGGGTTCCAATGAGCTCTCCAGGTACTCATCTGGTGTGATGTCTTGCCCGTCTGTTTCCAGGTGTAGGTAGAAATCTCTCAGAGTCCACACTAAGTCTGGAAAGAAGCTCACTAAGTCATCAGTATCTTCAGCCTCTTTAAAATCAGGTGAGCATCTTGTCCTGAGCAGATCTGTCAGTTCTGTCACATTGCTGAGACGCAATTAAGGGAAGTTCCAAAAATAGGAGAACATCTAAGGCCATATTTTATTCCTTGCCCCCTCAAACATTTTCTCTCTACCACTCAATCAAACTGACATTTCATTATCAGTTAACATTAGGGTTATTCATGCAGTACTTTCACAGTTTATAAATTCTTATTTTTGTATTTGCAAGATCTCACAGCCATGTAGCTGGTGAGTGCCGATCACCCTGGCTTTGTTACCATCCTTCACCACAAAAGGATACTGCAGTAGGTCTATGGCACCCTGGTCAATTTTGTTCATGGTGTTGTATACGAAGGTGCTGCTCAGCAGGATTGCCAGGGCAAAGATCTGGATATCACTCTTGTCATCAACCTAGAAGTCAGAATAAATTTTAATCATGTCGCATGGCATTCCCAGGTGAGCAATCATTACAAATAGGACTCTGGCATACAAATATTATATGAGACAAATGAGAGTCATTGTCAGACACATAAACTTAGTGTGGCTTTCTCACTGATGATTTTATATCTATTCATGCATTGTCATTTCATTATTACTTTTATAAGTACTGTTAGACATTTTCAAAATGAATATTTAAATTAAGAATCATAGAGGACCATAATGGCTAACATCAGAATGGGCTAGCTGAAACCAGGCAAGATCTTTATAGGGTCCTGTTCACTTACAATCAAGATTTTTCCAAGTCTAAAAAATTAACCTGTATTTGTAATACATACTTATATCTATTGTATTGAATAATTATTATCCACCAGGCTCACTATGGAAAATATCTTGATTTGTACCACTTACCCACTTCCTGAGTAGTGTAGTTTTCAATGTAAAGTACATCTTTGTTAGGCTGATTCCTAAATACTTGAGTTTTTCAAAGCTGTTATGAAAAGTATATTTTCTCTAATTTCTTTCTCTGTGAGATTGTTATTTGTAAACGAGAATGCTACTGCTTTTTGAGTTTTGACTCTGTATCTCTGTATCTGATAGTGAATTTGATTGTTAAATCAATCAGCCTGTTTTGGAGTTTTTGGGGTCTCCTATATAGAGTATATTACCTGCAAGTAATGACAATTTAACATCTTCCTTCACCAGGCTACCAAGGTGAACTCACTAAATTTACACTTGAAAAGAGATATATACTATTGATTTATATGAGCTGATATGAGGCAGTTCTTGCACATATCTGAATTTCTTGCATATCCAGTATAATTTTACTGATTTTGCCTTACAAATATATTTCTTTTCCAAGCTCATATCATTAAGAATAGGAGGAAAAAGAGGGGATATACTCTAGTCAAGTATAGGAAACAAAAACAGAGCAGAACAGCTACAACACAACTTCCCCACATAAAGAACACTTATAGAAAAAGAGTTTGTTCAACTGTGAATCTTCCTGCTTACCTTCTCTACATCTCCAAGGCCCTCAGTGTCCAGCAGAATGAGGGTGTGGTCTGGCTTCTCGGGATGAGGCACACACCACATCCAGATCCCCTTGGTGTGGGACTGCACAGTGGAGCCAACAGAAAAGCCTGGAAAGGAGAGTGGGGAGTTTATTGTTAACAAAGGGCCCTGGAAAATGAGGAGTTTTGACATAATGAAGTTATTGCTTAAAGAAAGTAAGATGCAAAGGTAGCAGAAAATACAGATATCTATCTGAATTATAGTCAAAGAGTGCGAAAGTAATATTAAACATCACACTTTAGAGGTTTAAAATGTAAGAGGGCTTTAAAATTTTCATTGTATTTGGAAATTATCTCATTGATATTTTGCTCAATGCAAAGGGCAATATTAAGGCCAAAATCAAAATGAAACAGAACTAAACAGAAAAAAATGAGATGTATTTATAGAACAGTTTGGGGAGTATGACCATTTTCACTATGTTGGTTCTTCCTATGCAAGAGCAAGGCACATCTTGCCATGTTCTAATGTCCTCCTCAACCTCCTTTTTCAGAGTAGTGTAGTTTTCCATGTAAAGTATTTCCTTCGTTAGACTGATTCCTAAATATTTGAGTTTTTCAATGCTATTATGAAAGGTATATTTTCTCTAATTTGTTTCTCTGTGAGATTGTTACTTGTAAACAAGAATGCTATTGATTTTTGAGTGTTGACTGTATAACTAGCCCTGATAATGAGTTTGGTTGTTAATTCAATCAGTCTTTTTTGGAGTTTTGGGGGTCTTCTATATAGAGTATCATATTACTTGCAAGTAATGACAATTTAACATCTTCCTTTCCTGACTTTATTCCTTTGATTTCTTTTGTCTACTTTCTCTAGATAATGTTTCCAGAATTATATTAAATAGGAATGGTGATAGTGGACATTCTTGTCTCATTTCTGATTTTAAAGTGAAAGCTTTCATTTTTTATCCTTTCAGTATTATGTTGGCTGATGATTTGTCATAGATAATTTTATCAGACTGGGATTAAAAATAATATATTCCAATTTTCTATGGGATTTCATCATACATGAGTGTTGGACTTTGTTACATACCTTTTCTGCAGCTATTGAAATGATCCTGTGATTTTCTGCTTTGTATCTATTGATATGATGTATTACATTTATTTATTTATTTATTATTTATTTATTTATTTTTGGCAGAACTGGGGATTGAACTCAGGCCCTTGCGCTTGTCAGGGAAGTACGTATTCCACTGAGCCATCTCCCCGGCTCCGAGTATTATATTTATTGACTTGTGTACATGGAACCATCCCTACATATCTTTGGGATTAATCTCACTTGGTCTTGGTGTATAATCCAAAATGGGCATCTTGAATGGACAGAAACTTCTCACATAAAGAAGATGAAATGGCAAATAAATATATGAAACAAATATTCAATATCACCAATCAATTTAGAGATGCTAATTAAAGTAATTCTGAGATTCTATGTCATTCCACAAGGAATGATAATTACAAAAAAAAAAGAGCAAAACAATCAGTAACAACTGCTGGAGGGTCTGTGGAGAATAAAGAATGCTTCTCCACTGTTTGTGGGACTGTAGACTGGATCAACCACTGTGGAAATCAGTGTAGAGATTCCTTAAAACACTAGGACCACAGGTCTTGTTTGACCAAGCTATTACCATTCTGGGTACCTTCCAGAAAGAGTTAAAAATTTCATACCATGGTGATATATGCTTATTCACATTTATATTAACACAGTTTGTAGTCACTAAATCTTGGAAACATTTCAAATTCCCAGCAACTGAGGAATAGATAAAGGAGATAGGACATTTCTAGCTAGCTAGATGCATCTTGAGGACGTACTCCTAAGTGAATTAACTGGACACACTAGTACAAATACTCCATTGTTTCTCTGGTATGAGAAACTAAAAGTATAAATAAGGACCAAAATTAATAATGGCTATTGTGTAATAAGAAGAAAATGATCCAGTGGAAGGGGATCTAGGGATGTGGACAGGGAAAAGAAGGAAAGAAGGAGAAAAAACTGGTGAGAAAAGAAGAAAAAGCTTTTGGAAATAAGGAGGGAAAGAGGAGTTGAAGGAAGGGTAGGTGGAAGGGAGATAAAAACAATCAAGTTATGCCATGTACAAATTCTTTATAATGTATGTGACCATTATATATACCTAAAGTGTAACAATAAATTTAATTATTTATAAAAATGATAAATCAAAGTGCTACCTTGTATTTCCATGGGAATTAAAAGACCAGCAGTGGCCTAAACATTGGCTTTCAACTCTTTTCTTTTTCTCTCCTCACATGCCCATGCTGGATGCTGGCAGTGTGGGTGGAATCAAGGGGCTGGACACGGCCTCGCTGGCAGCACTCACCCTTTTCCTTCGCAGCCAGCTTGTTCATCAGGTAGGATTTCCCAGTGCGGTAGGGGCCCACGATGGCCACCACCACGAGGGGCTGGTCGATGGCAGACAGGACCTCCAGAGCTTCTGCATTAACCACCAGCGCCTCTTCAGTGTTCTCAATGAGGCACAGTGGCTCTGGCATGGGGATGCCTGACGCCATTTTCAGTGTGTCTTCTGGCCTATAAGAATAAAGGTACACCAAGTTAGATTCAGAATTTTTAGGCTTTGCATTTAGAAGGTGGATTAGGAGATTTTTCTCCAAGATGAACAAGTTTCGAGTACAATAATTAGAGTGAAAACTTGTATAATTTCAAAAGTAATAAAAATATTATGACTGTAGTTCATTCTAAATAGCATCACAGTGCCATCACAACATTCAGTTGCTCTTATGACTCATGTGTTCCATTCAGTTTAACAGAGAGAGGCTTTTTTTTTTTTTTTTTTTGGATTTTTTTGGATTCAGGAAAAAAAATTATACACAAGATATCAAATGCTAAACGTCATGGAATTTAACACCTTAGTTGTCATCCTGCAGACATGTAAAACATTAAGCATATATTTGTCTATTTATTCTTATAATGAATAAAGACCTTCGTGAATAAATGGTTCATTATGTAATCCATATAGACTTTGAACAATTTCCAGGAAGTTTTAAATAAAATCTTTCTTCCTACCCCAAGTAGCTATGATTGTTTCACCAAAATATATATATATATATATGGTGAAACAAAATATATATATAAAGTGTAACAATAAATTTAATTATTTATAAAA
>NW_004525006.1:400399-402544 GCF_000260255.1 Octodon degus
AAAGAAAAAGAAAAAGAAAGGAACGAAGTTGCTTTTGTGATCTTTCTCTGTCTCTCTGGCTTCCTGTAGTTTTCTCTTTGTCTCTAGCCATGAGGCTTCTGCTTACAGGCATCTCATTTGCATGCTTTCCTTTCTGAAAACAGCAAATTTATCAGGAATCTTGGTAATTTACTTGTGTGTCCCTCAACATAATGTCAGCAAGAGAAACTAATTTATTCTCTTGTCTGTTGGTGCCTAACTCAGCACAAGTCGAGCAGTGGAACTAAGGGACCTGCTGCTTTGATAAATCTGGGTTTCATTCCACTTCATGTCCCACCTCAGGCTTAGCTCCTTAGATCCTTTCACGGTTCTGGTGGTTTTAAAAAGTAAACATTGGTTGGCTAGGCATGATGGTGCATGCCTATAATCCTGGCACTAGGAAGGCTGAGGCAGGAGGACCATTTCAAGTTTGAGGCTAGCCTGTTCTACAAAGTGAGTTCAATACTATCTTCAACTGCACAGCAAGACCTTGTTTCAAAGCAGAAAGGAAATGTTGATCTTCCCATCCACACCCTGGACTTAGAGGCTGCTTGTCCCTGATTAGATTTCATTCAGAGCTAGAGAGGCTGCCCGAAGGGAAATCAGCATCTTACCTGCTCTTGCCCTTGGTAGAGGTTTTGCTTCTCTCTTCTGTCTCTCGGAAGATTGTTGAGACTGTTATTTATCTCCCAATGTCATAAGGCTTCTTGGATTTCCCCGATTTACCATTGAAAGAGTTACAACATTGTACAGCATTAACGGATTTAGAGCTATGTGAAACTGAAAGCACTCAGTTCAGGGTTGCAGATCCTTGTGACCATAAAAGGAGTCTCTGGATCTCTGCCCAGGCAGGCTTTGAGGGCGTTGCTCAGCTGGTCTGCAGAGACTATGTGATCAAGCCAGTAAGATTGCTCAGCAGACTAAGCGCCTATTTTGGCAAGCTTAGGGACAAGGTTTGATCCCTGCTGGGCTTGCCCCTGGGGTGTGGTGGCACCTGGCTGGAATCCCAGCACTGGGGAGGATGAAAAACAGGAGGATCACTGTGAGTCTGAGCTGCAGTGATACCCTGTACCAAATACAGAAATGAAAAAGAATCTGTGTGATCCTCTAAAACTGGCCCTCAGGTGGAGTATGAAAGAATGATTTTGAAGAATGGGGAGCAATTTGAGCAACCTAGAATAAGGAAGCATCATTGATTTAAAAAAAATAATAACCTACTTCCACTGCAGCTGTGATTCCTTGGGAGATGCAGCAAGTAAGGTAAGCACGGCTCACATGTGCATGAGCACCTGGCAACTGGTACTTACACCCAGCACAGTCCAGGGTGCACTCCTGCGTTGTCCAGGTGGTCCAGAGCCAGTGCTGACTACATTACCATCATAAGAGACATACCCCTGATTTCACAGAAACTTTGCCTCATGTCTCAAATCACAGCACTACAAGTATAGTGAACTCAAGCAGCCTTTTATATTTTTATTTTTTATTGAGAAATAAATATGAATGAGATAGTTTCACACCTGATAATAGGACAGTTTTGATAATCAATACAATGTACATTGTTATCTTCTTAATGGTTATCCATAGTACAAGAAGCAGACAGGATATTCTGTCCAAACACCATTAGTACACCTCTTTCTTCTTAGTGAATTAAGCAAAAGTAGCTGTAAATTTATCTGAACTATTTCGTGTATATAAATACAAAATGATCTTTCCTTTGTATCTTTTTTTTTTTTTTTGCCCTGTCAAAGGTGAATCTTCTAGTGGCATCTAGATACCATAGTTGTTTGAATTCAACTAAACAGTCTAAACTATCTAGCAGTCTGTAATATTAATGGGTTATCATCAGAAGTTATTTACTTAAGCCTTTTACAGCTCATCGTATTAATATGGATTTACTTTATATACCTGATATTTATACTTTTCTGCTGGATGGTTAAGACCAAGATATAGGACCCAGTCCTAGCCCAGGTCCGGTGAGTGTGCGGACAACTTCCTGCTACCCTGTGCCGGCGGGACTAGTACCAGCCCAGGCACAGAGTGGGCCGGACCCTCTCTTAGCCCCTTGGGCGGCTCCCCAACCACTCCGCAGTGCCTCCCCCACCCCGCCTGCCAAGTAGGATTTTCTGC
>NW_004525006.1:406650-426825 GCF_000260255.1 Octodon degus
TCTGTGAAAGCTTGAGAAAATGTTTTTTCTCTCCATGTGACTCTCCCCAGGCTCACTTTAGATCATCAAACACATTCCTCTGTGGTTCCATAGTCTTCTTCTTCTTCTTTTTTTTGTACTTGGCCTTTAAATGATTTTTATTGAAATCTGAAAATTTAACAGATTTGAAAATCAACATCAAATTCATGTATTCCATTTGTAGACAATTCAATGCTGAAATCTTCACAGAAACAATAATTAGAGCTTTTTTTCTGTTTTGTATTTTAGGACAAGTTGTGCACAGCATACAAGATTTCACCGTGTAGATTGGCCTCATTGTAATCCTCTTGTTTACCACCTTCCAATCCATAATCTTCTTGATCAGAAAATTTGGAGCACACCTGAGTTACATGTTGTAACAGTACAGGTTCTCCTATGTCCCAAGTCTTCACTGAACTGGAAAGGCTAGGGCCAAAATGTTGGCTGAGCTTGCAGCCTTTCCTTTTCTCCAATTTTGAACTGCTAACTTAGGTTGTTAACCCTCCAGAAGAGAAGCTAATTATTAACCTGCAATATATGCAGTTCGGTTTAAGCTATCTGTCTAAATATCAAACACTTTTGGTATACCATGGAACAGGTATTTTCCATCAAATATTGATATGTTGAACATTAAGTCCTTAGAGAATATGGAGTAAAAATAAATTTATAAAAATAGAAATAAACAATTACATATTTTTACAAAGAAGTTTAGAAACCTGACCATATACAGAATTGTAAGTTCTTATACTAGGGAGACAATATGATATTTACAGATGTGGGTCAAGTTTATTTCAATAATAAGTATATTTTCAAGTGAAATCCACTTAAATATGAAGGCTTTGAGTTTATCATTCTTTGTAGTTGAGTAGTACTCCATTATATAAAAGTACCACGTCTTTTTAAACCATTCCTCATGTGATGGGCATCTTGGTTGTTTCCAAGATCTGGCTATCACAAATTGTGCTGCTATAAACATAGGTACAAATATATCACTATGATATGATGTTTTCAGTTCCTCCAGGAAAATTACTACTACAGGAATAGCTGGTTTAAATGGGATTTCAAGTCTTAGTTTTCTATGTAGTCTCCACAATGATTTCCATAACAGTTGCACCAGTCTACACTCCCACCAACAGTGGAGAAGGGTTCCCCTTTCCCCACAGCCTCTCCAACATTTGTTGTTGGTTGATTGCTTTATATGAGCCATTGTTTCTGGGGTGAGATGGTATCTCAGTTTTGTTTTAATTTACATTTCTAGGATGGTTAGTGAGGAGCATTTCTTCATATGTTTATTCGGTTCTTTAATTTCGTCCTCTGAGAAGTGTGTGTTCATCTCAGTTGCCCATTTCTGGATTTGGTCTTTAAATTTAAGGGCCCTAATGTTCTTTAGTTCTTTATAAATTCTAGAGAGCAGACCTTTGTCTGAGTGCTTATTAGTTAAGGTTTTTTCTAAGTTTGTGGGTTGTCTTTTCACTTTGTTGATAATTTCTTCTGACGTGCAAAATCTTCTCAATAAGAGATGGTCCCAGTTGTTAATTCTTTCAAGTATTTCCCATGAGATTTGATTTCTGTTCATGAACTCTTTGCCTACCACTATGTCTTCAAGAGTTACTCCTACTTTCTCTTCTATGAGATTTAGTTTTTCTGTTTTAATATTCAGTTCTTCAGTACATTTTGATTTTAGTTTATTTCATGGTGATAGACCAGGGTCAAGTTTTAGTCTTCGGCATGTAGAGAGCCAATTTTTCTAGCACCATTTGTTAAAGAGACTATCTTTCTTTCAGTAAGTGTGTTTGGCCCTTTTGTTGAAGATCAGGTGGCAGTGTGTTGCTAGAGGTCTCTGCATCTACTAATCCATTCCATTGATGCTCAGGTCTATTCTGTTATGAATACCATGCTGATTTTATTACAGTACATTTGTAGTATAATTTTAAGTCAGGAATTGTAATGCTGCCTGCTTTGTCTTTGTTGGCCAGGATTGCCTTTGCTATTCTAGGTCTTTTTTGGTTCCAAACAAATTTTAGGAAAAATTTCTCTAGGTCTGGGAGGTGCATTGGTAGTAGTCTCATAGGGATTGCATTAAATCTATACAACAATTTTGGGAGTATGGCCATCTTCATAATGTTGGTTCATCCTATCCAGGAGCAGGGAATATCTTTCCATTTTTTGAAATCCTCTATGATCTCTTTTTCCAGAATACCACAATTTTCCATTAAAAGATCTTTGATTTCTTTAGTTAGTTGAATTCCAAGGTATTTCATTGTTTGAGGGGCTATTGTAAAAGGTATTGTTTCCCTAATTTCCCTCTCAGTGTGTTTGTTATCTGTGTAGAGGAATGCTATTGACTTTGGGGTATTGACTTTGTATCCTGCTATGCTATTGAATTTGTCTATCAATTCTAGTAGTTTCTTGGTGGAGTTTTTTGGGTCTTCCAAATAAAGTACCATGTCATCTGCAAGTAATGATAGTTTCACTTCTTCTTTACCTATTCTTATTCCTTTCATTTCTCCCTCTTGTCTTATGGCTCTAGGTAATGACTCCAGAACTATATTGAAGGGGACAGAAGATAGAAGACATCCTAGTCTTGTACCTGATTTGAAAGTAAGAGATTTCAGTTTTTCCCCATTGAGAATTATATTAGCCATTGGGTTGTCATAGACGGTTTTTATAAGATTGAAGTAGAAGCCTTCTATTCCAATTTTCTGTAGGACTTTGAACATGTATGACTGTTGGACTTTGTCAAAAGCCTTTTCTACATCAATTGAAATGATCATGTGATTTTTAATTTTCGCTCTATTGATATAGTGTGTTACGTTTATAGATTTTTGAATATTGAACCATCCTTGCATCCCTGGGATGAATCCTACCTGGTTATTGTGTATGATTTTCTTGATGATTTGCTTTATTCTATTTGCTAGGATTTTATTGATGATTTTTGCATCTATGTTCATGAGGGAGACTGGCCTGTAGTTCTCTTTCTTAGTTGCATCTTTCCCCTGTTTTGGTATCAGTATAATACTTGCCTCCAGGAATGATTTTGGGAGGATTGCTTCCTTTTCAATGTCATTGAAGAGTTTGCAGAGTGTAGTGATTATATCTTCTGTGAATTTCTTGTAGCATTCAGATGTGAATCCACCAGGACCTGGACTTTTCTTTGTCATCAGGCTCTTTATTATATTCCGTATTTCAATGGCTGTTACTGGGTTCTTGAGAGTTGTTATATCTTCTTGATTCAGTTTTGGCAATTTGTAGTGTTCTCGGAATCTGTCCACTTTGTCTGTGGCTTCTATTCTGTGAAAGTCAACATTCTCAAAGTAACTGTTGATAATCTTTTGAATTTCCACTGGGTCTGTAGTAGTTACACCTTTTCATTCTTTATTGCTTGTATTTGAATTTTTTCTTTCCTCTGTTTGATGAGGTTAGATAGGGGCTTATTGATTTTATTTAGTCTTTCAAAGAACCAGCTATTTGATTCATTAATTCTTTGAACTGTTTTCTTCATGTCAATTGAATTAATTTCTGCTCTAATCTTTAAGATTTCTTCCCGTCTTTGGGCTCAGGGTTTGGTTTGCTCTTCCTTTTCTAGGTGTTGGAGGTGCAGCATTAAGGTATTTATTTGTTCCAGTCCTGTTTTCCTAATGTATGAGTTCACAGCTATGTTTCCCTCTGAGAACTGCTTTCATCACATCCCATAAATTCTGATAAGCTGTGCTTGAATTTTCATTGAATGGTAGGTATTGTTGAATTTCTTGTTTAATTTCATCTGTAACCCATTGATTGCTGAGTAGGGTGTTGTTTAATTTCCATATGTTTAGCATTTTTTTCTGGTTTGTTTTGTCATTTATTTCCAGTTTCCTTGCACTGTGGACAGATAATATACATGGAACAATTTCTGTTTTCTTGCATATACTTAAGCATGATCTATGGACTAGTATGTTATCTATTTTAGAAAATGATCTGTGTGCACTGGAAAAATGTGTTTTCAGCTGTCCTTGGGTGGAACACTCTGTATATATCTACCAAGTCCATTTGCTCCAGGCCCCTGGTTCATTTGCACCACTTCTTTGCTAATTTTTTGTCTGGTTGATCTATCTTTTTGGAATAAGGGGGTGTTAATGTCTCTTGTTAAGATTGTTATATTGGATATTAGATTTTTCATGTCTATTAAGGTTTGCCTTATATAGTTGTGAGCTCCCGTGTTTGGTGCATACATATTTATGATTGTTATTTCTTCCTTTTGAATTTTTCTCTTAAGTAGTATATAGTGGCCTCCTTTGTTTAATTTGATCATTCTTAGTTTGAAGTTGAGACTGTCTGAGATCAAGATTGCTACCCCTGCTTTTTTTCTGAAGTACTGGGGCATGTAGTATTGTTTTCCATCCTTTGACTTTCAGTCTATGATTTTCTTTATGAGTTAAATATGTTTCTTGTATACAACATATTGTTGGGTTTTATTTCCTAATCCACTGTGCCAATCTTTTTCTCTTAATTGGCAAATGGAGTCCATTTATATTGATGGTTATAGCTGAGATGTGTTGACTTACAATTGACATGTTGTTTAAATGTTGTTTTTTTTTTAATTGTTTTTTCTCCTGTGTTTAATTATTTGCCTTATTTAGTGGGTTTCTTCTGTTCTCATTCCTGGAGTTCTGATCATTTTGGTTCTTCTCTAGAATATCTTTCAGTAGTCTGTGTAGGGTTGATTTTGTCATCATGAAATTCTTTAGTTGTTCTATGTTATGAAAGTATTTCACTTCTCCATCAAACCTGAAAGAGAGTTTTTCAGGGTATAGTAGTCTGGGTTGGAATTTGTTTTCATAGAGGACTTGAAGTATTCTGCTCCATGCTCTTCTTGCCTTCATGATTTGTAAAGAGAAGTCAGCCGTAATTCTGATGGGCTTTCATTTGAATGTGATCTGCTTCTTTTCTCTAGCAGTTTTCAGTATGATATTCTTTTGTTGGATTTCTGAGATCTTGACTATTGTATGTCTCATTATGTTTCTAATTGGGTTGAAGTTATTTGGAGTTCTGTATACTTCAGTTATCCGAGCATCAGATTGTTTCCTCATATTTGGGAAATTTTCTGCTATTACTTCTGCCCATATTCTTTTTATATCATTTGTATTGACTCCCTTATTCTCATTGATATCTATTAGTCTCTTGTCTTAGTTACTCTTCTCTCTTGGCTGGGACAAATACCTGACACTCAAAATGAAGGAAGGAAAGGTTTATTTAGCTCACAGTTACTGGAGGTTTCAGTCCATACTCAGCTGGGTCCAACGCAGAACAGCACATAGCAGAAAGCAACCTTTCATGACAGTGGCAAAGAGCAAGAGAACAAGGGCGGGGTAGCAGCAGCTCAAGCAGCTAGCTTCTCTTCCCACCTTACATTGTAATGCAAA
The DNA here is from genome assembly GCF_000260255.1 of Octodon degus. Taxonomy (NCBI): domain Eukaryota; kingdom Metazoa; phylum Chordata; class Mammalia; order Rodentia; family Octodontidae; genus Octodon; species Octodon degus. The sequence goes on from NW_004525006.1 coordinate 412,071, forward strand.
TTACCTGCCCCAGGGTAGGGGAAGTACTCACACCTATGGGTACTTCCCAGTATTTACCTACCTATGGGTAATCCCAGCAGTACTAAGACCCATAATCCCAGCCTTGGATCACACATAATCCCAGTGGATCATGAGTTAACACAAACTCTACAAGTCCTCACCCTATGACTGCATGAGGCTTTGGGGGGACAACTAGACACAAACCATAACATCTCTCATTGTTCATCTTTGCATCATCTTGCAGGTGTTGAATTATTTTTTCTTGCATCCTATTTGTTTTTAAAAGATCTTTTCTTATCTTTTCACTAGCTGCACCACTTCAAAATCTGAAACTCTGTCTTCACTTTCACTCAAACCACTTTGTAGGCTTGTGATTGAGATTTTAAGTTCTCTACATCTCTTTGACTCTGCTTCATGCAATCTGTTTCTTTCCTGTATTGCTCATTCAAGGAATCCATCATTTTTTTAATCTCCTGTTTTTTTTTTATCACTGTCTTCTTTAGAAGCAGTTATTAATTCTTTTACTGCAGAGTTTTTTATGGATTGGATTTCCTCTTTTGTTTCTGTATTTGATTTAGTTCAGGTGCTATAAATTTAGAGATTTTTGTTTTTCATTTCAGACACTAATTCTGCTTTGGGTTCCTTTAAACCTTTCTGCAGTTGCTTATTTACTTCCAACACAATTAATTCATATATTTCAGCTAAGCTAGTGTCCACTGTATTTGTTCTGGTTGGGTATTGTGTTTCCTCCATATGTTCCTGCATTTGATTCTTAGGTTCAGCTGTTATAAATTCAGAGTTTTCATTTTTTTATTATTCCTGAAATTAATTCTGCTCTGAGATCCTCTATATCTTTCTGCTGTTTATTTACTTCAGATGCTATTGATTCATTTATTTCATCTGAGCTAGCATTCTCTGCACTTGTTGTGGGTGGGCTTGAGGTCTGAGATTTCATTTTGCTCCTTGTCTTTATCATTTCATATAACACTCTGGCCTTTGTGTAGAGCTTTGGTGCAATTATGTCATTATCACTTAATGAAATTCGGGTATTGATACACCAAGCTCTAGTTCATGCAGTTGTGCCTGGCTTGGGTTTGGCTACTGTGCTCAGCTCCTTACTGTTGTTGCTCTTGGAGGTGGGCCTGCTGTACCCCTCTGGTAGGATGGTCTGTCCCTGGATTAGCTGTGTGGTTTTGACCCTAGTCTCATGGCAGGGACTTTAGTTGCAGGGTTTTAACCCAAGCCTGTATGCTAGGTCTGGGCTGGGTCTGGAGGGGCATGAGGAGCAGGGGGCGAGAGAGTGCAGAAGCTTTCCCACACATTCACTGGTGTTGTGTTTTGGTGGGTCTGCAGGACTCCTAAGTGCACGATGGAAGTTCTCACTCAGAGGGTGGGATGTGTTGGGGCTGGCCGAGCTCTGGAGGTCTGAAGAATATGGGGAAAGGCCTCTCTCATGTTGTAGGCCTGGGCTTGGAGTGGCAGGTGGGCACAAGACAGAGCAGAAGCTCTCCTCCACACTCATAGGGCCTGGGGTTGGTCAGATATCGAGGGCCCAAGGTGCAGTGGAAGTTGTCACTCAGAGGACGGGCTGCGCTGGGTATGCCAAGCAGCCTTGATTGCAAACCTTCTTCATGAACCATCTCACTATGCTGCCCCCCTATGTTGTAGAGTGAATAAATGTAAAAATAATTGTATTACTTGCATATTGTTTTGCAATAGCTGTCTACATTATAATTAAAACCTTTCCTGTTTAGAACCATGCAAATTAAAGGATATTTTATGGTGGAAACAAAGCATCTAGGGGAGGAGATCAAATTTTAGATATGGTTTGATTTTTTCCCACAAAAGAATCATTTACTATAAGCAATGAACTCGATATGCTGATATTGAAATGTGCTAAAGCCTTTAGTGGTGCTGCCTAGTTGGAGGTGACTAGGATTTTGGAAAGATGACTACTTTTGTTGTGACAGTGTTCTTTGATTCTTGTGGAAAATCCCAAGGGGGGGGGAAGAAAAAAATATGTGTGTGTGTGTGTGTGTGTGTGTGTGTGTGTGTGTGTGTTTAAATTGATATTGAGAGCCCAGGCCTGATGTGTGAGGGAGACTGCCCCTGGGCCCACTGGATCCTCATTTGACACAGGCCCAGTGTGTGACTGAGATGGCCTAGGGCCCAACCCAGAGCCAGGCCCAGTGTGTTAGTGAGACCACCTGTGGCCTGCTGGGTACTCATTTGACCCAGGCCAGGTGTTGAGTGAAATGGCCTGGGGCACGATGGATTCTCATTAGACCAAGAACCCAGGCCCAGCTTGTGAGTGAGACCACCCAGGGCACACCAGATCCTAATTTGACCCAGAGCCCAGGTCTGGTGTGGCACCCTGACTCCTTGCAAAGAGGCTAGAGGCAAGACCCACTCAGCAGATCCAGGAGCAGAACATCTTGTCAGAATGGCACAGAGGGTTTACCTCCAAGGGCTGCAGCAGGAAGAAGTGGAGCACAGCAACCAGACCCAAGCAACACCCATCTGGACGAGTTTGAACTTGGTAGACCCAGATCTGGTGCTAAGGTAATAATTCTATCTAAGCTCTACACCAAAGGTCAGAAGACAGCACTATAAAAAATGACAAAGAGAAGTAGCAAAATGCATTCTCAGGACCTAAGCCCACCCAAGACAAATGCAGGGGATGTTAGCATAGAAGAAACTGGAAATCACACAGCTGAAATCTCTTAAATAATATCGTTGGAAGTAAAGAAACAACTGCAGAAAGGTATAGAGGAGATCAGATCAGAAATAATATCTGAAGTAGAAAAAGAAATGATAGCTGTAGTGAAAGAAGTACTAAGTGCTTCTAAAGAAGACAAAGATAAAAGAAAAACAGAGGCAAATAGAAACATGGAATCCTTGAGTTAGCAATATAGGAAAGTAATAGAATGCATGAAGCAGATTCAAAGTGATATACAAGAAATTAAAAACTCAACCACAAACTGGCAAAACTGTTTGAATGAAAGGGAAAATAGACTTTCAGACCTTAAAGACACCACTGCAGCTAAGAAAAAGTAAGAAAAAATCTCTTAAAAACAACTAGGGTGCAAAAAAATGATTCAACATCTGCAGGACAATGCAAAGATGAACAACATAAGACTAACAGGCATCGATAACAAAGTCAATACAAATGATATAAAAAGCATATGAATGGAAGTAATAGCAGAAAACTTCCCAAATAAGGGCAAACAATCTGACATTCAGTTGAATGAAGCAAATGGATTTCCAAGCAACATCAATCTAATTAAAGACACAGCCAGACATATGATAATCATTATCCCAGAAATTCATCACAGGAACAGTATATTAAAAGCTGCTAAAGAAAAGAAACATATCACATTTAAAGGAAAACCCATCAGAATAATTGCAGATTTACCTTCACAAACCTATCAAGTCAAGAAGAGCATGGAGCAAAGTACTACAAGTCCTGCAAGGAAACAAATTCCAACCCAAACTGATATACCCTACAAAACTGTCTTTCAAATTTGATGGAGAAGTGAAATACTTCCATGACAAAGAACAGCTAAAGAATTTCATAATGACAAAACCAAGCCTATACAGACTATTAAATATGTTCTAGAGAGGGATCAAAATGCCTACAGCTCCATGAATGAGAATGGAAAGATCCAACCCAATAGGGCAAACAATTAAACATAAGAGAATAAGTGGTATACAAAAGCAGTCTTTCAGTTATTTTTTGTATACAGCAGCAAAATATTTCCATAAGCATATTCAACAAATGGACTTCTCCTGTGACCTATGAGTCATGAGTCTATCTGGGTCAATAGGGTAGATATCAAGGAAATAGCAGTAGCTCAGTCCCACAAGTGACAACTGGCCACCAGTATGTGTCATGGACACTGTCCAGGTCCATGACATATAGAACTTGTGTGATATTCTATCCCCTAACTATAAAAAGTGCTGGCCATTTATTTGCTGTTCCAGTACTTGGCTTATGTTTTATTCTTAGTAATTCTTTAGTATCATGAAAATTTTTTCCTAGTGCAGTTGTTTTGAAACATTTAATTTGCAATTAGTATTTAATTTTTTGAATATTGTTTGATCTTAATTTTTAAATATTTATACTGTATCTTTGACTTACAATCCACTTAAAAGACATGGTATGATATTTTCTTCTAGTATTAGAAAATTGAAAAGCATTTTTCCATTTTCCAATGACTTTGTATTACTTCTTCCCTGTCTTTTGTACACACACACACACACACACACACACACACACACAGACACATACACAGAAAAATATGTGTATAACCCAACATAAGATTGATACTCTTTTGTAGAAATTTTTAATGACCTTTTATTTGGACTCATCTAATATATTTTATATAATCCTGCATAACTATCATTTTGAGAGCTCTTTATTCTTTATCCAGGACCATACAGCAACTTCTCTTGCCTTCTGAATTATGCTATTTGTTACTTCCTATATGCTATGTCTGGAGGTATTAGAATATTTGGAGTTTATATAACTGGAAAATATTTTATTTTTAGCTTTCAAAGGTATGTTTGCTAAGTATAAAATTCAAAGAGGACAGATCTTTTTTTCTTTCCGTTCTTTAGTCTAGTTTCTTACACAATTGGTCTTTTTCTTTCTAATGTGGAATAAGATACTATTTAATTTTGTTCTTAAATAGCTAATATTTTATGTATATGTTTTTATCATTTTTTCTTTACAAGAAGTTTTGGACAATTTCATTTTTGTATATCTTGGTATGGTTTTCTTCAAATTGTGCAAAAGGTTCATTTTTCTTGGAAATGTGGTTTTATGAGTTCAACTAAATTCAGAAATTTAAAATCTCTTTTTTTTTTTGTATTTGTTTAAAGGAAGGGCCTACAGGATGTTCAGGGGCTCACTACTAGATCAGACTCATAATGATAAACTTGTTTGCAGCCTCCCAAGAGCTGGGATTATAGGCACATGCCACCACACCCAGTCTCAATTGCTGTCTCCGTGTGCCCCAGGGGTATCAAACACCCAGCCATTGCACCTGCTTGCAGGTGCTTTAAATCACTAAGCTATTTGGCTGGCCCTTTAAATCTTTAAATATATGTTGCCTACCCCTTTCGACTTTGAGAATCCTAATTATGTGAATACAAGTTTCTTGATTTTGGCAGAGAGTGAACTATTATGTGACTGATCTGTAAATTCTTCTTCATTTTTATTTTGGACAATTTTTATTGTTATATTCACTTAAGTTTGTAAATGTTTTATTTACAATGGGAAATCTATTATTAATCTCATACTATGTATTCATTTCAGAAATATTTCTCTGAAATTTACTCTGTCTACAATTTATATCTTCACATTTCAATATTTGTGAACAATTTTAATGTGCTATGTAATTATTGATTTTCAATAAAGTTAATGAAAAAGAAAAGTGATATTGACTGCTCCTTCTGTCACAGTCTCAAAATTCCCTAAGCAAATCACAAGAGTGAGAAGAATATTTGAAACTCTTTGCTTCTCTCTCATGCCTTTCTCTTTGCTCGTATAAGGAAAGAAATGAGAAGGGCAAGGGAGGGGCTTGTAGCATTCTCTGCAGTGGCCACCATACTCCGGTGCAGTTCCACATCTGGAAGCCAGTGTCTGAAATCTGAAAAATGAAGATGAATTCTGTGTTTTCTCTTCCTTTCATTCTGTGATCTTTAAAATTTTTCCAGGCAAGTATCTTTTATTTGCCCTAGAAATAAGATTTGTTGGGCTCTTTCAGTTGGTGAATGTACCCATACTCCTTTTGTCTTGTGGTCGTTACGCCAGCATCTAAATCTTACCCCAATTTAGGAAGTCACTCTTTCTCATACTTGAGGTCTCTGAAAATGAGAGTGCTCTCAGAGATGTCTGAGATGCTTACTTTTTTTTCAATTGTCATCCCATTTTTATTTTTAAATTTCCATATTGACTACTTGCAATTTAAGCTCATATCAGGAACTTCGTAGAAACAGAGGTACATTGCCAGGATCTAGGACAGCACTGGGCATCAGATGCACAATGGTGGAGTGAATAGTATGTCTAGCACTAGAGTCAGGACCTATCTTCTGTCCATTGCAAGGCAGTTTGACTTGTCTTACTAATGACGGGTATGGCCAACAAGGCAGGGCGTCCTCTTTTTTTTTTTTTTTCTTTCTTTGTCTTCAAACTCCAACTTAGAGACCAAAGTTCTGGAGACTCTAACTACAGATCAGATGCACCCACTTCTGGATCCAGCCCCACTCGGGGACTGCAGGCCATCTATCCAGGCATGGCAAGTTGAGAACACTCTTACTTTAGTTCCTTTCTCGTGGTGTAGTTTCCACGTTGACAGAGGCCCATGGGGAAGACCAGCAGCTGCTGCCCTTGCCCAGTGAAGAAACATTGCCCAGAGACGTTCTTAGGGTGGGAGGTGTCCATGAAAATTCAGGGCTCTGAAGTCCTCCCAAAGAAAGAGGCTACATCTGAAACTGAACACGGAGGAATCCTGACTCTTGAAAAAAATTATTTGAAAAATCTCTTTTATAAGAATTACTTACAGAAACTTTTGAGGTAGAATACAAGCAATCCCAGATGGTAATGCAAATTCACATGGAAAAAAAAGATTACTATTAAGGGAATTATGAAATTATAAAAGACAATATAAATTAATATTTCTTCACTCTTAATTTATTTGAAACAATTTATGATTGTTTTGTATTTCAGGGCATATGGCGTACAGAAATGTTACATAAATAGTGAAATAGGTAGTCACAAAATTATAATTATAAATTATAATGGAACAGAGAGGAGACACCAGATATGGGCTTGAACCACAGGAAAAAACAAGACGCACTAGAGATTGTGACTAACAGCTCTGTAAAGTTAGTGTCTAATCTAATATAGGCGCTTGGTAAATCTTTTACCAGTGCTAGTGATTAATTTTTCTTCTGCATGTGCTTCTGTGAAAGTTGTTATCTACATTTTTCAGATGTTCAGTGTGGTTTTCAGCAGAAGATTGTCCTGTCACAGTTTCCTGACTGCTGCTTGATTTGGGTTTGCTTCAAAGAATCAGTGTGTTAAAAGAAATTCAGATTATGTTTTGTTTGTTTATTTATTTATTTATTTATTTATTTGTTGTGGAACTGGGGACTGAACTCAAGCCCTTGTGCTTGCCAGGCAAGTGCTTATTCCACTGAGCCCTCTCCCTGGCCCTCAGATTTGGTTTCTTAATGTCTCTGTCTTATGACAATGAACTGAACTTTTTTTGTTGTTGCTAATGTAAATCATTTCCTTTATTTTCCCTAACTTTGATGTCTGAGTAGTTCTCTAGTAAATGAAAGATCCAAGGTCTGCTCCACTTTTTCTCATGATTAGATGAGTTCTGGGGTTGATTCAGGAAAACTGGAAAGAATATTCATGCTTGACATACTTCATATGGAAAGTGAGAGTATGGCAAGCTCTTAGTTTCTGGGAAACAGACCAGAGACAGGAGGAGGAGTGCTCATTCTATTTGTGTTAGGAAACATTTTTCTGGAAACATTTTTCTGTTAAATACTGGACATGAGAAAGGAATTTTCTCCCCTTCATGATAACTTAATTTGCAACCTATAGAATTGCTATATTAAAAAAATTGCAATATTGCTCTAATTCACATTTGCAAATCAGATTAATTCAGTTTAGTAAGCTATGCTTGGAGAGTTCAAAGATTGTCTGAAAGATCATCATGCCAAGGACAGATAGGCTATGAACTTCAGGTGTGCAGTGCTGTAACGACAAGGAGCTGTTCACATAAAAATCCCTGCCCAGGTGCTGCTGAGAAGGCAGCTGCAGGGACTTGGGCAGCAGCAGGATTCAGAGTCCCATCTAGAAGGGAGGCAAGATCTGTCTGTGCGTTCAGAGGACAAACCAGGATGTGTCCATGCACGGGTGGATGTAGAGCACTGAGTGTACTGCGCTATGTGAGTGCTGAGTGTGTGCATGTCCCCAGACCCAGCCCCTGCCCCCGAAGGACACCCGCATGTGTAAGATCCACCTGAAAGCAGAGTCCTGGAGAACAGAGGAAGGTAGGAGTGCAGGATACTGAAATGCAGCTCAGATTGCAAATGAGAATGTTTGCAGTTTTTAACAGCAGAGAAGGTAGTTTGATGTGCATTATGTTATATGCATTTAATGTATTAAAAGGTGGTTCAGTGATTTTTCTTATTTAAAACTGTTTCTGACTGTTGTTTTCTTTGCATTCTAGGAAACTCCGAACAATGGTATAAACTTCTATCAGAAATATACAACTTACACACCTATAGTAACTTCTTTTCCAGTGCATTGTGTTGACTCCTCTGACCCAAATAGTCTGACAGATATTATTATCTGATCCGCAGACAGGCATCCTCGACTGCCTTAAACCTTAGTGCTAATATCAATATCAGCTAACTCGATCCCAAGCCTATTTTTAATGTAGGAGATATTTTAATTATAATTTATGCATGTTATTTTTTACTTCTAAAATAATCCAATGTTTTAATATATACCTGTTTGAGGTTAGCAGTATACGTTCTGCTTAAATATCATAAGGGAATTACACATTTTCTCTTGAAAATAGACTCCTCTAGTGGCATATAAGCATGACTGCTTCTTGTTGTCTTAAGCTAAATGTGATCTTTGTAGCTTCATCTATTTTCTTTTTGTAGCCTCCTCACATTAGCCTTGCCATATGGTAAGTCTTCTGTTTGGTAGGCTTTAAAAGTCTTAAAAGTTCTAGCTCAGGAATAGCTTTAACAAAGCAAGTATGGATTATTTCATTCACTTCTCTCAGGCCATAGAGTTTGTATCCATATTTCAGCAGCTGTCACAGCTGCAAAAGCCTTTGACAAGTCCACAAGGCTGATCCCTCTGCTACACTCCAAGTGCAGTTTGCGTGCATGTGCTATGAGGCTGGCAGCGATGATATTTGAAATGCCGTCCTCTTCACTGTTTAGTGCTTTGTTCTTTGATAACAATAAAGATTATTTTTAAAAATCATTAAAAAGATTACTAAGTGTAGTGTGTAAATCAATTTATGAAGTGGTGTTAAAGTGCTCCCAGAGTGTAGGCAGTGCCGAAGTTCACCACTTACGCACAGGCTGAGTTTCAGGAAGCAAAAGATATTTTCTTACCAAAGAATCAATGAAATGTACAACTTTTCTCTGAGTACTGCAAATTTACTTCGCTTCTTTCTTGGTTTTCTTAACTCCTTCATTTCAAACAAGGATTTCTGAAAATGATAGAGGTCTGTCCTCAGAAGCATGTTTGGCTGTGACCCAGAAGCATCCTTTTGTTTAGCATCACCAAGGCTCTGGAACTGGGACAGGAATACCTCATCCTCTTTCTTGTGCTGCTAAGCTGGTTTTCAGAAGAGGAACAGAAGCCATGAAATAATTCTAAAGAAGAGTCATCATTTCATACGCAAGGCTGATGCATACTCCTCTGAATCCCATATGCTCTTTTCTAAATGTGTGCAGTAAAACTCTGAGTTGTCATCACAGTTGGTGTATGTGAAGAGAAGAAGTGAAAGTATGAAGACATCTCAAAACCAGGAATGATTCACCTAATGAATTATGTGATCTTCTATGTAGATCTTCTAGTAATGATTGTATTTATACCTTCAAAACTCTGTCATTGATCAGTAGTGCAACGTGCTTTTCTGAAGTTTGTTTTTCCGTGTACCTCCTAAATAATGGAAGACACTGGATGTTTTCACATGGGTTAACAGATAAACAGCTTATTCTTCTTTTGTTATCTGGGAGACTGAAGCACAGAACACTTAAGTGTTCAGAATAAAAATTCTTCAGTGAGATAGTTAAAGTCTTACAAAGTTTTGAATTGAGAAATCATGATATCAAAAGATGTTGGTCAGGACTTGTAACACTTTCTCACATATTTTAAAGAGAAACTGAGATGTAACAACTAGCTGGTCAAGGACCATAGTCAGGTGCTCTCCTCAGGACAAAGACTGGAATAGTTCTATACACAACACAGATGACACAGCATGAGGAAACAATGGGGGATGATAATAGATGTGGAGATCCTAAAAACCAGTAGTGGTGGAAATTCATGTAGATGTTGACTGGCAATACTTACAAAGTCTTGAAATACTCCTGTGGTGCAGCTTTCCATATTCTTTAATATAAGCACAACAAGAGGAAACTGCCACTGACTAGAAGTGACGGTTCTCTTTTGCTTGGCATTTTTGGATCTGTCTTCGGTGTAACAATCATACACCAACTGTAAAGCAAGTTCATTGACTGATGTGTCTTTTTCTAGGTGACCTGAATACATTCCCCTTCTTCAGATTTTCTATTGACAGAGCAGTACATTAACTGTGAGACCAACTTTTGCAAACAACACTTTATATCTGGACAATCTTTAGCTTGCAAAGAGACTACATGTGGTGTGATATTATTATGAAGTGCCTCTGGTAGATGTTTGAATATTAAATCACAATCAGTGACATTCACACAATGAACAAGAGCAGCTGTTGAAATTTTTTAAAGTTTTACTTGACAGGCCCAGTCCCATACATTCTTCTGGAATATAGGATGAGACTTTTGCAGAAATTTAATCAGACTGCTGAGCAGGTTTTATTTAATTATTCTTGAAGTCAGTTTCAAATTTCATCTGTAGCAATATCAAGTGATCAGTTTAAAATAGAAGCTTACTGTCTTCTGACTCATGTTTCCCTTTATTAAAGTGTTCCTGCATGGGTATAGAGAGATTTCTCTTCTTAAAGTTTGGTTTAAACACAAAACAGCCCTTGGACACTGAAGAAGTGGCCACAGTCCCAGAAGTTATGAGAATTCTTGATGTACTCCCCAAAATGTTTTTAAAGTACCTTGCTATGCTGCATTTCTTTGCTGAGTGAACAGTTGTAAAAAAAAAGTGCATATATAAAAAGTACATATGTAAAAATACATATATATATGTATATGTATATGTATTTAGTACAGAGTCTACAGGGTCTTACTACACAGATTGGACTCATAGTGATACTCATGTTTTCAGCCTGCCAAGCGCTGGAATTACAGGTGTATGCCAGCATGCCCAGTTTCAATCACCATGTGAGTGTGCCGTGGGGGTGGGGCTGGCACAACATAAATCTGGGTCCCTGCTTCTGCCTAAGTGGGTGCATTAATCCACTAAACTATCTGGCTAGTCCTTTATTTTTGTAATTATGTCTTACATTATGTGTAAATGCAGTACCGACAACAATTATGCAAAATAAACTCTATTGTCTGTATAAACTCTATTGTCAGTGGAAACAAGAAGTCCTGGGAAGATGACTATGGTTTAATTACAATTTGATTTGAGTGGTCCACAGGTTCATTTACTGTAGCTTTGAACTCAGTGATACTGAAATGTGCTGTACTCTTTAAGAGATGGGAGGTGATGAAGATTTGAAAAGGGATTAGTACTTGTTACTAGACATGATCCCAAGAGGTTCCTGAGCTCAAATAAGTTCCCAATCCCATCCAACCCATAGAATATGTGTGCAGGTTTTCAGACTCATGATGGAAAAAATTTCAAGACATATAAGTAAGAGATAGGAAAAAGATTTACTAGGTAAAAATTAGGTAGAAATGTAAGCAAACAGTCAAGAATGGACTAGGAGTGTTCAGAGAAATGAAATGTATTAAAGTTTGGAGCTGGGAATAATTACAAAAGATCTGTAGAATTTGAGATGCTATAGCCTTTGTCTTAGTTTAATGATGGCCCATTCAGAGGAAGATAATGGTCCATATGAAAAATTCCACAAAAATCAACATTTTTAATTGTGCTGGAAAAAGACAAACAAGAACAACAAAATCAAAATCACAAGAAAAAAGAAAACCTAGAAAAACCACATCTCTCATCTCTAAAATGGGAATGAATCTGGTCTCTACAATAAATGTTACAGAAATAAAAAGGATATAAACAGACACCTGTGTCCTAGCCTATTTATCATGAAACAGACAAATTCCTAACTAGCAATTGCAGATCCATCCCCAGACAGTTTATTCTTTTTTCCTACATTTCACTTTCTCTCTCTCTACCCTGCTCCAGATCTTAATGTCTAATTACACATTTAATAAAATGCACAGACTGTTTCAATGTGCATGTCCCATTCCCAAGTTATAGGAAAGATCAAAACTGAAAGTTACTTGTCAGGAAAACTAAAACAGAGACAAATGTAAAGAACTTTAAGCCTCTAATCAGTTATATCTGATTGTATCTGATTCAAAGACCAGGTTCCAAGAGGCCCTTTAGAACAGGACAACATACAACTGCTCAAAATATAACCATTTGTCAAATGTTATATGTGGACCATCTGTGTCACCACCCTTGAAAGAAGAGGAATTATTTCCATTTTGGCTAAACCTGGTCCTATTTCCATGTATTGATATGTTCAGAGATGCCTAGTACTTTCTCTCTCTCTCTCTCTCTCTCTCTCTCTCTCTCTCTCTCTCTCTCTCTTTCTCTCTCTTTCTCTCTCTCTCCATTTTACAAACAACTTTAATATTGAAAAACACTTCCAGAAGCCAAGTCAGATTCAAGGCCATGAAGTTATACAGGGAAGTGCAGAGCCAGATTTCACAGGACAACAGACACTAACCTAGTCACATGTGCTTTCAGCAGGAGATGCAACACTGGTCTCACTAGAAGCTGGACTTTATCATGATGCGCAGGAACCCCTGCTCGTTGACCTCACTGTCTCCATCTTGGTCAGCTTCATCAATCACCTCCTGAAGCTTCTCATCCATCAAATCCTTGCACAGATCCTTGGCCACACATTTCAGATTTCTGAATGATATTGTCTGGGTTTATCAACATTGAAAAGCTTGAAAGCTTTCAGGATTTCTTCCTCGGTGTCTTTCTCAGACATTTTCTGTATCATCATGGTCAGAAAATCACTGAAGTTCATTTTGTCTGTCCTCTCCTTATTAATTTTACTTATCATTTTCTTGATTTCTTCTTTCTTGGGCTCAAAGCCCAGGACTCTCATTGACAACTTTAGTTCCTTTATACCAATGGTCCTACTCCCATCTGCATCAAAGACATCAAAAGCTTCCCAGATTTCCTGTTTCTGCTCTTCAGTCAGCTCTGACTTAGGACCTATCCTCTTTATCTGAGCACCTGATGCCATGTTTACCATTGCAGCTGGACTCCTCATCTCTTTAATTGGCTTTACAGAATGCAAATTGGTCCTGGACCTTTCCTTATCCCTTCACTAGGATTTAAGCAATTCAAATTGGTCATACTACTTTTTCTTATCTCTACAATTGGCTTGAAGCACAAAAATTGGTCCTGCATGGTGCTGACATATAGTCTTTGAAGTAAGGTGACAGGTTAGTTGGATATTCCCAGAAAGTTTGTGTGAGCCAGGATGGGATGGAGAGCCATGCTCAAAGCTGTGGCTGGTTTTGATCCATGAGAGAAAAGAGGCTATGATTTCCCAGGGCATAAATGTTCACACATCAGAACAGAAGCAACAACCCCAGAACATTACGTACTATCTCAAATCATGTTATGTAGACTACTTCTGGACATCACACTCTCCAAGTATAGCAAAGGTAATTTCTTATCACCTACCTAACGGTTCATGAGACTCACATATTTTCCACCATTCCCAATGTCACTCATCTTCAAGTCACCGCAATTTTCATGAATAAAATTCAGGTTTGAACTAGGTTGAGACCCTCTTTGCTGTAAGCCATCATCCTCTCTGGCCTTGGGAACTCCTTGGCTCTCCAAAACTGCAAATATGCCTTAGTGTCCTTATTTTCTTCATGGGTTGCATTGGAAGTAGCAAATTGGAATTAACTCCCTAGAATTCCAATAACTTTTCCATGGGATCACAAATATAAACTTTTCAGACATAGGTGACAACCAAAGGGCTCTCTATACTGATGCACTTACTACACTGGCTTTTACCTGCCTGATGTAAGAAATAAAAGCCCTGAATAAGTATCTATTAATTGAATGCTTCAGAACTCTGGCAGTAGGTTGAACCCTGCACACATTTTAAAGTTTTTTTGAGACTTATGAAATTTACATCAGGAAATATTTGTAGTCTTTGCCATTCCAATCAGTGTTTACTGGGCTTCAATGTCTTCCCAACAAGAGGAAATACAACTTCAACTTTAGATCACACAAAAGGCAAAAGGATACTCTCTCATAGGCATATTTTACTTCTAATAAGAAAGAACATGTATACATAGTTTCACCACACTATTTCATAGTGCATTAGCTATTTTGAGATGAGGAAGCAAGAGCACATGTAAGAAGGAAAAATCCCTTGGTACCCTCCTGTGGCAAGCTGGGGTAACTTCTTTGCCAGTGCTCTGAATTCCCTGCTGTGTGTTTTGTGCTATAGGTGGTATTATCTGCACGGCTGGCCCAGGAAATACAGTGTAACATGCTCACTATGGTTTCAATAGCAGCTTGTCAGCCATCACTTTAAGATCTCCTGAAGTGAGCAGGGGTGCATTACAATGAGTTTAGATTAGCTTCCTTAATAGCTGTACATTTTCCAAAACTGAACTGAAATTTTCTGCTAACCTATATATCCTTCTTTACTCTCCTAGGTTAAAATTCCTATGTTTGCATATAGTTTACACACCTATAATATTCAACAACGGAACTTAAAAAAAATTGGGGTATAACTATGAATGTCCATTTTGTATCTGTGTATTCAAAGTGGTTGCGATAGATATATAGTTGCATTCTCTTAATGAA
>NW_004525006.1:445051-450500 GCF_000260255.1 Octodon degus
GTGGCGTGATGTTCTGCTCCTGGACTAGCTGGTTGGATCTATTCTCTACACTCTCCCCTGCAGAGGTTGCAGCTGCAGGATTTCACCTCAGGCGTGTATGCCAGGTCTGAGCTGTGCCTGGAGGGGGCAAGGTGAAGTTGGAGGAAGAGGAAGCTCTCCGCACACTCACCAGACCTGGGCTAGGACTGGATCTGGGGGCTCCCAGAACTCGGCCTAAAATCCTACTCAGCAGGCGGGGTGGGGGAGGCACTGCGGAGTGGTGGGGGGCGGTCCAAGGGGCTGGGAGAGGGTCCGGCCCACTCTGTGCCTGGGCTGGGACTGGTCCCGCTGGCGCAGGGTAGCAGGAAGCTCTCCGCACACTCACTGGACCTGGGTAGGACTGGGTCTCCCAAGTCTTTACTTTTATTCATGGATGAGTTCAAGAGTTCAGTTTGTGACAACCTGAAAATATCTTTGTTGGACACAGGCCAGATAGAAAGTGAAAGTATGAGAAGAGTTTAGTTTCTGGGAAAAGGCTGGATGGTAAGAAAACAGAACCTTTCCTGATGTCAGGGGGTAGGAAGAGAATTGTGGATTATGCTTTTATGGTAGGTAAGCAAAAAATTTGCTGGGAGCTTTTTCTGTTAAGTACAGGTTATAAAGAAGCTACATTTCCTCCTTTTCTCAAATCACTTCTGCACAGTTCATAGAATCTGTACATTGTACAAATGTGCATTTGCAGATCAAATTAATTTAATCTTTTTTTTCAAAATTATCCCAAAATTTATGATCCCAAGAAAAGATGGTCTCCGTCTCAGGTGTGGAATCCTTGAACATGGCAGTTCATGTCTTCACTCTATGCAGAAGCGCACAGAATGCAGCAGCACAAACTGCCTCATACCTCCCTGAGCACAGAGTCCCATCCAGGCTGGGGGCGAGACCTGTGTCTGCATGTGAGGAGGACAACCCGCAGTGTGCCCGTGTGAGTGTGCAGGGCAGATGCACGGAGTGCAAAGCACCACGCTGGGCTGCGGGCAAGAATTCACAGGTGCAGCCCTGTCTGCTGCAGGACTTTCTTTCAAGGGTGAGGCTGACCTGCACCCTTGAAATCAGAGGTTGGAGTGAAAATAAAAGGAGCAGGGAGGTGCTTAGCATGGAGCTAGGTTTACAAACAGAAGTGCTTGAAACTTTCCACTGTAGAGAATTTAGTATGATGTCAGTTGAATTAAATATCTTAATATTTTAACAATGATTAGGTGGTTGTTATTTATTTATTTGCCAGCGATTGTTTTCATTTCATCCTACTAAACTCAGAACAGTATTATAAACATGTCTCCCTTGTAACTGTTTTTCAGGTGGATCTGAGTCCTTTTGCAGTACATTTACATTTTTATTTAATGCATATGTTTACATTGATAAAGCAAGTATAAAAAGCACACTTTTTACTTCTATAAAAAAACTAAATTTAATAAAAATAATTGGAGAATAACCGTTATTGATATATAGTGTATCATAAAATAATGGCCAAAATGATAGGAATATAACCCATCAGCATAAGCATTTACTTGGCTAGCACAAGGCCTCAAGTTTCATTCCTGGTACCAAAAAAATTAAGAATTAAAAATCAAAATTAAATGAATACAATGGCTAAAGTGGTACGTAAAGTAAAAATCGTAGACAAAAATGAAATAAGCAAGCAAAAAGACAACACTTGCATTTCAAAGAAGAAATTAGCTTATATAATTTAAACAAATTAACTTATACCCAAAAATAGTTCGGAACAACAAAAAAGATAGTTTGGGGAATTATTGGAACTACTTTTTCTCTATATATGTTTATATATATTCATATATATATATATATATATATATCATATAAGAGACATTATGTAATACTTAAGCCTGTTTTTCTGAAATAAGGCTGTACATTGTTTTGAAACTTGTGATCAACACATTTCCCTTAGTGAAAAGTAAGTTTGCTTCATGAAGTTTTGTCAGGATTCAGATTACATTGAATATAAACTGAGTGTCAATTAGAAAAACAGAAGGGGGAATCAATCCTTCCCACTTCACTTGTCAATATATACTATTAAATTTTTAAAAATTTGTAAAAGATGGAAATACAGTAACAGAATGGATAATTCAAGAAGGTTAAAAAAAGTTTTTATGGGGTAGAATAGTTTCTTGTGTATTTCTAGAAAATGCTGAGCAACCTGTTTGGCTATCTGAATTTGGTGACAGGCTGTGTCATAAAGCCAGATCTGAAGAAGTTGACAATGATGAAGCTAGATTCAACCTAGGACCTATTGAAGAAACTGACAAAATATAAATCTGAGTTCTAAATAGGTGATAGAGCATATAGTGATAACTGTGCTAAAAGTTACCAGCAATTTATTTATTTATTTATTTTTACCATGTCTACAGGGTCTGCAGGGTATCACTACATAGATCAGACTGGTAGTGATTCTCCTGTTTTCATCTTCCCAAGCCCTGGGATTACAGGCACATGCCACCATGCCCAGTCTCAATCACCCTCTCAGCACGCCCCAGGGCTGAGGCTGGCACGGAATGCCAGGGATCAAACCTCAGCCTCTGCTCCCTGCCTAAGCAGGCACTTTAGTCTGCTGAGCTAGCTGGCTGGCCCACCAGTATTCTTCAGACAAAATAAAATGTAAAATATGGATATTAATTATAGATAAAAGATTCTATTTCTTCTAAATTTTTCTGATAGATCACTGATAATTGACAAACAACAAAATCTGACCAGTCTATTTATAATTACAAATTTCTAAAATTGTAATAGTTATTATAGTTCAATTTTATCAAACATATACTTGAGTACACTCTGATTTTGCAAAGTTTTTTGGTATGTTTTGTGTATTATTTGTCCATTTACATGTCATGTGAATAGCTATTCTTATTTTTGCTTGAGAAGGATTTTTTTTTTGTTTGGCTGGTTCAGCCTGCGTTAAGGGCAGGTCTGGTAAGGCCAGTGGAGGTGAGGTTTGAACTGAGGTATCCTGTGCCTGATTGCATCTGCATGAGCAGGCTCTCAACAACTAAGTTAACTCAGCAGACTCCCCTGTTTTTTTTTTGAGCACAACCATTTTTCTCTTTTTTGATCATTTGGTCATAATACAGTTTGAGTGTCAGTCTTAAAAACATGCTTTCTGCTGAGTTACCTGCTAGTCTAAGTGATGTCAAAATTAATTTACTCACAGATTATCAAAAAATTAAGCTAATTAATCAAAAATTCTTTAGGGTATGGAAAGATTGCTTGACAAGACTCCAGTTGGTAGTTCAATCCCTGGTACCACAAAAACAAAAACAAAAACAAAAAAAAATAACAAAAAAAACCTCCAGTTGGTAAATAGTGGGATTGTCAATCACTATTCATTAATGGGAAGCCCTCAATAATCTCCATAGTCTCTTGGGAGATACCCTAATAAATTGTTCCTTGGAAAAGATAAAGGTTTTCTGAAAAATATTGTGATATGGGTTTCTTATAAAAGATTCTCTTAATATAAAACTAAACTAAACAACAAAGAATCTCATATAGGTCTGGTAATTCATTATTATTAATCTCATAATGTATTCAATCTATTCATAATTCCAGATGTACAGGTCCTCCAAATGTAAAATAAAGATTGCTTATTGTGATAAGAAATCTCTCAGAATCAGACCTCTGCTTTTAACAAAATCTTGTAAAGTATATCTCATTAAAAGACAAGTAATTAGGTGAAAGCCTCTTATGTATTAGAGATGATTGGTTACGTTATGTCAAAAAATGAAAAGTTAACTATGTCACAAAACGGAGTCGCAATTATAATGCTACAATGTTATGTATGGCTTTTATTTTTAAATTTCTATGTAAAAATATGTAGCTGTTGTCTCTTATCATTCAATAAGGATTCAAATAATAGGATATGCTTTGTTGTTTGAAAATAATTGTTTAGTTTTATGTATAAAATGTTTGAAATTCACGGCCAGGGAGATAGCTCAGTAGAATAAGTGCTTGCCTGGCAAGCGCAAAGGCCTGAGTTCAATCCCCAGTTCCGCAAATAAGATGTTTGACATTCAGATAGGTAGTGATGTCAAGTTTACAGCCTCCATTACAGGGTAATGTCCTTAAGCTTTTCTTCTGGGTGCTTAACAACTGAAGATTGGAGACCAGAAATTAGAGAACCTCGTCTGTGATATCCTTTAACTCAGCTGAGTCACTAATTTTCTGATTAAAGAGATTATGGGACCACAGACGAAAGTGATCAGCAATGGATAGTGTGCCTCAGGAGAGTCACCTAGAGAGAAAAAATGTCTCTTGAGCTTTCACAGAAAACAACTTGATCAAACAATGGCCATGATTCATCCAGGTGGCTGACACTGAGAGAAGGTTTAAAGGTGGTTATCTTGGTTCAAAGGTAAATCCTGAGGAGTTTTAACTGAACTTTCTAGATAGCAGTAAGTTATCTTTTTATTTGAATATGTTTTGCTTTAACTTGACATTAACTAGCAGAAGAGTGTAACCAGGAGATGTAGAAAAGCAATGACATAATGCTATGACGGCTGTAAATGTTCAAATAACTGACAACCTCTGATATTTGCCAGTTATACTGGAAACTCACTACTGTTAGGTATGACTAGACTTGTAGGGTTAAATTGCTGTGTACAGGCATCTTTGGACTGCCATTAAGAATGGAAAGGTCTTCTGCAGAGTTCTCCAAACATGGCTTCTCCAACTGCAATGCAACATTTATTCACAGAATAAAACAGTAAAGGGAGAGATGCTGAGAGCATCTGAAGGTGGAAATCTATCATATGTGGGAGGGTGGGACAAGGCCTCAGTGCATGAAGCAGTCAAGCTACGTGAATCTTGAGGAAAATGTGGACAATTTCAGCTATTAGTCTCTAGGCAACTTTGTGTTTCCTGTTACTACCTTTGCAAAGGTATGAATAAGTGCTCCTACTGTTGTTCTTTGGGTCCTTTGCTGATCAGGTAAATGTTATGGGTTGTTCAGAATAGGAACCAGGTCAGCCAGGTTGGAATTTGGAAAGCCATTTATTACTGAGCTCAGGGCCTGCAGTTCAGCACTCAAGCAGGAGAGGACCAAAAGCTGGTGGCTCAGAAAGCAGAGAGGGGTTTTAAAACCTGGAAGCACATTGAGTTTGATAAACAAATTTATTGTCTGACCACATTCAGTTGGGTAAACAAATTTATTATCTGACACAAAATAATGCTTTCAGAGTGATTGTGACCACTACTCAAACTACATTTCCTGGGGCTTTTGTTTCAGTTTCTGGTTAATTTGCACCTGAGTACCTGCAGGCAGCCTTGCATAGCCCGAGGTTACAAAAAGTTAAAGCCCATTTAATTTCATTTTAAAGTCATCTCTGTAAGCTAACTTTGTTAACAGGAATTGGTGAGGGTTATAGGAATTTTATCTTAGCAAACAGCAAGAAACAGCCACTAGTTA
>NW_004525006.1:450935-456885 GCF_000260255.1 Octodon degus
TTTTTGAGCTTGACTTGATTTCTCATTGAAAGTAACAGCTCAGGAAAGGGCAGGAACTGTAAGCTGCTATGTCTGACATCCCAGGTCTGTGTCTGGCCTGAGTTCTGGGGAACCTCAGACTTTGCCAGTGAAAGCAGCCTGGTTGTAGCCAGACACCCTGGCCTTGGTGCACAGCTCGCTGACCAGCAGTTCACAGCAGCAGCGCCAAGCTGACCAGGAAGGGTGTGCACCAGGCCTGCCAGACCCTGCCATGGTTTCCTTAGTCCTGGAACATGGGACAAAGCCTGCCAGGCCAAGCAGCTTACAGGGAATTATAATAGAACTGAAGAGTTTCCTTTTTTGTCTTCCTAGCAGTTACACTTAAGAAAGCTTCAAAGTAAATACTTTTTATGTATCTGTGCAGAAGTCAATTAAGTTCCTACATTCTTTATGAGTTAAAAGTACTTATACAATTGTAACTCTGTGGGATACATCTTTCTTTCTTAAATGGACATTCCAGTCTTTTGTGGAACATGTTAATATACAGATACTTAGGCCTGGAAATCCAGCTTTCACCCATCTTCAAAGCCATTTTCACGTACTTAAGCATTTCAGAGCAACTCTTGAACAGGCGCAGCAGATGTGCTTAGTTTATATGAAGTTAGTTCTCTGTGGTATATTTCAGCCCAAGAGACCAGTGACATATGTAGCATTTTTCTAGTGATGACCTTTTACTCTCACCTCAGAAAAGGAGAGGCTCAGTTCTGGGTAGTACAAGGCAGAGGCCCAGGCTTAGGATTTGCCTCCACATTCTTTACCCCACAAGAGCAACGAAGAGTTAGGTGATAGAAACTGTACAGGCACATTTGTTTGGAAGTTGAATGCTGTTCTGTTCTCCTCAAAACTTTATTTGTAATTTCTGTTTTTTCAGTAATTTATAGTGTAAAGATTTTGATGAAATATAGAATCTACTAGATTATATAATAATGATTTAAACCATTTTTATGTAAATCAAAAAGGGATACTGAATTCACATTTTGTAACACATGCCGTGTGAAGGTGTAAGCTTCTGCCATTTCCCTGAAATATTAAAACTTCCTTTATGTGAACTTACAATTTATTTTATTGAAGCTCACTAATACCCTCAAGTTTTGGGTAAGTAGACAGATCTCAGCCCAAACACACATATGTTGATGACAGAGCTGATGTGATTGATGGAAGCAGACACATCTTGAATATTTGATGCATAATTGAAAAATATTTGTGACGTTTTAACATGCATCATGTTAATATGCTCAGTTTTCAAAATATAACATATTCCACAGACAAATATTTCATTACAATGACATTCAAAAATATGACAGAAGGCTCATGGAAAAACTATGTACTTATCAGGATTTCTAGAATTAAAACTACAGGGGTCTGACACCATACCCACTGCCAACTTCTTTTTATTTTCTGAGTACTGAAAATTACACACATTCCCTTAGCACTAATCTATATTCATAGACATTTTCAATTTAATGTATTTTGGAGAAAGAGATAGTCTTGCTATGTCAGTAAGCTAGGTCCAAACTTTTCATCAATTGTGTTTGCACTTTTACCTGAAACCTCATGAACCAGACTCTGTTGTTCACATTTTTATCAGCTTTTGGATCAGAATCTCCCAAAGTCCTGATCTTTGTGTTCTAAAACTTCCATAGCACACATCTCTACTTTCCAATTCATCCTACAGACCTACCTTACAATCTTCTGATTCACATGGTCAGGTACCATTTACAAAAATATCTCCACTTCTTGGTACTAGTCTTCTATGGTACTTAGCTTTCACATTGGTGAGAAAAATATTCCAGCCCTTGAATTTAAAAGAAGAGCAGTTGATTTGGGTTCAAATCAGAAGGTTCAGTGTATGGTTGCCTGTCTCACAGGGACAAATATCAGGATTCTTGAGCTTCTCACGGTGGCTGGAAGCAGAAAGCAGGGAGGAGACAAGGAGGAGACAAGTCATCCAAAGGCAAGTAGCTACAGGGAGCTACCTTCTTCAAAAAGGCCTCACCTTCTAAAAAGACGCAGCCATGAACTCACCAATGGATTAATCCTCTCATGAGGCTAGCACCACCACAAGCTAAACATTCAAGAGCCCTTCCTCTAAATATACAGGAATTTTGAGAGGAAAATTTTTAATCTCAAACATAACATTCTTTAAAAAAACCATTGCAGGTCACAGCACAAAGAACATAAAACAGCCCACACTTTTCAGGATATTATTATGTCAGAGAAATGAGTGCAGCAGCAACGCACAGAAAAAAGTATTACCCAGATTGTGGTGTTTTCATGTTCACATATACATATATACTTGTGATATAACACATGTTTAAAATACCTGTAATATGTATATTTACTACATATGATATAAACTATACATACCATATATGTCATATATTATGATATATTTCAGGGACAGTGTATATTTGTCTCTCTGTGTAATCATCATCCCTAAATATCCACGTACGTCTTTTCCTTATTCCAGCTTGGAATGTTACCATGGAATCTGAGCCTAACATGCTAGCCCCCGTGTGTCTGATAGAAAATGCGAATGAGGAGCTGTCAGTGAACCCAGAAGCTCTACAGATTCTTAACCAGATTTCTAACCCAGTGGTGGTCATCGCCATCCTGGGCCTGTACCGCACTGGAAAATCCTACCTGATGAACCGGTTGGCAGGACAGAACAGCGGTGAGCACCGGCCTGGAGCAGGGCCAGTTGTTGATACCTGTGACATCTTAGCTTCTTAATTACTGTTCTCAGGCATGTGAAGGTAGAACCCAATGCTTCTCAGTGAAACAACTGCGTCCTTTTAATTTGCACCACCAAAGTAATACTTTGCTGTCATTCGTTCCCATAATCTAAAGACAATATAGTCTTATAAAGCTCATTATTCCAAAATTTCTTTGCAATGTTAATCACTAGACTGCTGTGCTTTTTCCCTTATAAAGCACATTCTGACGTTTTCACATAATAGGCCTATCTATGTTTAAGTATTTTAATTAAATATTTAATATTAAATATTTACCACTGTGAGATGCTTCTGGGCCAGTGAGATAGCTTACTGGACTAAGCACATGCTTAGGCAAGCGCAGGGTCTGAGGTGACTGATCTCTGGCACCACATATCACACCAGCACTGCCCCCAGGGCATGCTGAGCCAGCAAATGCATTGGGGCTGATGGTGCATGCCTGTAATCCCAGCGATAGGGAGGCTGAAAACAGGAGGATCCCCCAGAGTCTGAGCTTGCCATGAGACTCTGTAACAAACACATAAAAAAGATGCTTCTTAAACTCCCCAACCATGTGACTCCCAGCTTCTGTTTTGCCCTTCTTATTTTTGCTTCTTAGTGTATTTTCAATATAAAATATATTCCAGATTCTTCCTTCTGCTTCTATGTTCTTCTAACATCTGTCTTCATTTTGCTCCTCTCTAACTGAACCACAACTTCCTTTAGCAATGCTATTGTTGTAATCATCAGAGGTCTGTGTTTTTCAGATTCCTGGATGTCTTCTGTCATCACCTTGAGTCCTTTATTATCATCATTTTTATATTAATGTCCCCAGGCCTTTAAAACATAACTTACAAAAAATAAAACATACTTAGGAAAATAGAGAAGGCATTGTTTTTGTTTTGTTTTTCTTTTTTCTTTCCTTTTTTTTTTTTTTGGCTGAAGTATTCATAATGCAACAAAGCTTGACATTTTCCCTCTGCTACTTGGAAGAGCTGTGCCCACTATTTGCTGTTTCTCCCCTTCCCTTCAGGTTTCCCTCTGGGCTCCACCGTGCAATCTGAAACCAAGGGCATCTGGATGTGGTGTGTGCCCCACCCCACCAAGCCGGACTGCACCCTGGTCCTTCTGGACACCGAGGGCTTGGGAGACGTGGAGAAGGTGAGGCAGAGATTCTCAGACAGATCCTTTCTATTTGGTCTGTGTGCTTTCTCTTCAAGACCCTCTGTGACTTGACTGCTGTACTCTGTTTATGAAGTCTAAGAAAGCAAACCACAGAGAGTGAAGAAAATATTGCTCTGCTTGAAACTCACTTCTAGATAAGATCAGATATCATGACATTTTAAGAAAAATATTCGTTTCTTGACAGTAATGGGAATACCTTCACTCAACATAAGGAAAACATTGAAAACTAAATTCTAGCTTATGGGTTTAGTACAGTACAGATATAAATGAACAGATATAAAGCATGGCTACCACAGTCTTCAGTCCCATTGTGAAGACCATGAGGTGAAAAGCAATGAAGTAGGTTGAAGAGAGAAAGATAGTGCACTGTACAGTCCCTGGCTTCTTCCGTTTGCAGGGGGCATCCATTGGAACATGTTTTTGGAGATACCTTCTGTTGGGAGAAGGGTGCTCTTGGGGATCAATACCTGCTATGTGGCCCTGGAAAGTCATTTCATAAGAAGGCTCATACCTGTGGGATGTTTTCCATCAACACTGCCCAAGTCAAGCAATTAATTTTTCAGCTGTACAGGGCCCTGCATGCTGCCATCACTCTTTCACCACATACAGTGCAGCATTTTGGTACGTGGAGTGGAAGGGGCTGAGGCACCAGCCCCATCTCAGCGGCTGAGCGGAGGCCTCTAATCCACTTCACATTTGAAGCTGAAGTGTACATTTGAGTGTTTCTTATAGTGAATCTCCCCAACTATACTTAGAACATTCTGGAAGTCTCTGATATGCCTTTAAATGTGCTGGTTCTATAGAACATTTTTTCCTATGGTGAATATTCTGTGATGGAATTGTGTTAGTATATACAGCTACTTTCTATTGATTCAATGAAAAGAAAGATATGTACTAATAATGTTTGGACAGGATATCATGTCTGCATCTTGTACTACAAATAATGGCCATGAGGATAACGGTAGGCAATGTATTAATTATTGAATCTGTCCTACTAATCAGTTTTGAAATTGTCTCATTGCTATTTGTTTCTCAATAAAATTAATAAAAAATAAAAAGAAAAACATCACAAAAATATTAAGCCTCTCTGCCATCATGAAAGGAGAATTAATTTTTCTTGCTTCATCAAAAAAGGAATTTTGGTATTTTAGCATCCTAACAATACATGAACGTAATGATTGGTCATTATTCCCTTCCTTGATGATGTATTTGAGAATAGTGTATAAAATCAAATATTCTCAATTTCTGTCAAAAGAAGTGATAAATTTGTTTATGGTTTTCAGTTTTATTTAGACATAATCAACAAATAAAGTTTATACTAGGGTGTATATTGGAACGGCATTTTTATATATATTGTGAAATGCCAACAAATAAAATTATCCACATGCAATCGCTGTTTTCTTTGTCCTTGTTGCAGTGTAACCATGTATAACCTAGCTTTTTAGCAAATTCAAGTATACAATGTTGTGCTATGTTAGCTATGGTTACCAAGCTATTTCTTAGCTCTCCAGAAATGATGTATATTGCATAACTAAAGTTTCATTTCTTTTGTACATGGTCTGTACATTTCCAACAGCCTCCAGATCTTAAAAACTACTACTGCATTTTCTACTACTATGGATTGACTTTGTGTTTTGTTTTGTTTTGCTTTGCTTTGTTTTACTATTTCATATCCAACCACTAAAAATGATAGTGAGTGTTTGCCTTTTTGCATCTGGCTTGTTTCACTAAGTGTATCACCCTTAAGGTTTTTTCTTGTTAACATAAAATGTAAGATTCTCTTCCTTTCTCTGCTTAGATAAAAGTATTCTCATTATGTTCACTTGCTCATCCACTGAGTGATCCTGTATGCTCAGACTTTTTTCAAATGGTGCCTGTTATGAGCTGTGATGCAGTAAACACACAGTGCACTGATCTCACTTCCTTGGGATATATACCTAGAATAAATTGCTGGGTCATACAATGATTCTACTTTTTAATATTTTAAATAAAATAAAATATATTTTCTGTAA
>NW_004525006.1:456985-461969 GCF_000260255.1 Octodon degus
GTACAGGGCCCTGCATGCTGCCATCACTCTTTCACCACATACAGTTAGGCATTTGGTACGTGGAGTGGAAGGGGCTGAAGCACCAGCCCCATCTCAGCGGCTGAGTGGAGGCCTCTAATCCACTTCACATTTGAAGCTGAAGTGTAGATTTGAGTGTTTCTTGTAGTGAATCTCCCCAACTATACTTAGAACATTCTGGAAGTCTCTGATATGCCTCTAAATGTGCTGGTTCTATACAACATTTTTTCCTATGGTGAATATTCTGTGATGGAATTTTGTTAGTATAGATATACAGCTACTTTCTATTAATTCAATGAAAAGAAAAATATGTACTAATAGTGTTTGGACAGGATATCATGTCTGCATCTTGTACTACAAATAATGGCCATGAGGATAATGGTAGGCAATGTATTAATTATTGAATCTGTTCTACTAATCAGTTTTGAAATTGTCTCATTGCTATTTGTTTCTCAATAAAATTAATAAAAAAGAAAAAGAAAAACATCACAAAAATATTAAACCTCTCTGCCATCATGAAAGGAGAATTAATTTTTCTTGCTTCATAAAAAAAAAGGAATTTTGGTATTTTAGCATCCTAAAAATACATGAACGTAATGATTGGTCATTATTCTCTTCCTTGATGATGTATTTGAGAATAGTGTATAAAATTAAATATTCTCAATTTCTGTCAAAAGAAGTGAGAAATTTGTTTATGGCTTTCAGTTTTATTTAGACATAATCAACAAATAGAGTTATACTAGGGTGTATATTGGAATGGCATTTTGATATATATTGTGAAATGCCAACAAATTAAATTATCCAAATGCAATCGCTGTTTTCTTTGTCCTTGTTGCAGTGTAACCATGTATAACGTAGCTTTTTAGCAAATTCAAGTATACAATGTTGTGCTGTGTTAGCTATGGTACCAAGCTATTTCTTAGCTCTCCAGAAATGACATATGTTGCATAACTAAAGTTTCATTTCTTTTGTATATGGTCTGTACATTTCCAACAGCCTCCAGATCTTAAAAACTACTACTGCATTTTCTAGTACTATAGATTGACTTTGTATTTTGTTTTGTTTTGCTTTGCTTTGTTTTACTATTTCATATCCAACTACTAAAAATGATAGTGAGTGTTTGCCTTTTTGCATCTGGCTTGTTTCACTAAGTATATCACCCTTAAGGTTTTCCCTTGTTAACATAAAATGTAAGAGTCTCTTCCTTTCTCTGCTTAGATAAAAGTATTCTCATTATGTCCACTTGCTCATCCACTGAGTGATCCTGTATGCTCAGGCTTTTTTCAAATGGTGCCTGTTATGAACTGTGATGCAGTAAACACACAGTGCACTGATCTCACTTCCTTGGGATATATACCTAGAATAAATTGCTGGGTCATACAATGATACTACTTTTTAATATTTTAAATAAAATAAAATATATTTTCTGTAACATCTACATAAATTTTTCTTTCAATCAATAGACAAAATGGCACCTGTCCATTCTCAACCTTCATCAACACTTGTTATGTTCTACTTTTCATAATAGTATAATTCATGATCATTTTATCTTTCCTGTTTGCTTGGTTTTCTATTTTCCTGAGGATGAGTAACAATGAACAACTTTTTACAAATCTCCTGATATTATATATTTTCTTCCTTTGAAGAAATATGTATTAGAGTTGTTTGCTCATGTTCAATTAGATTTTTTGCTCAGTTTTTCTCTTGAGTTGTAAGAATTCCTTAAATATTTCACTATTAACTTCTTACCAAATACATAGTTTGCAAAACATTTTCTTCTGTAATGTACTGGCCTTTCCAAATGATTGATTCCTCTTCCACCAGGAACCATTTTAGTAGAATGCTGTCTGACATGTCCAAATTTTTCTTTGTCCCCTGTCCTTTTTGTTGTCATATCAGAACAAAAAAATAAGAAAACTTTGTCTCCCTTATATAAAGAGAAATTTTTCCTTTTACTTCTCTTCATAACTGTATTGTTCAAATATATTTCCTTCTTACCACAAATTTTGTACTTGTTACCCCAAATCTCCAAAATATACATGTTTCTCATATAAGATCTATGTATCAGTAAATATGCCAAAATGAAGACATTAATGTCCATCACTGTATATACTATGTAAAACCTCCCCCAGGACTAGTGATTCTGCATGTTCTCTTATGTTTTCTAATATGTGGAAAGCAGAACTTCATAAAGATTATAATCTTCTTTTCATATAACATTACTATAAAATTATAATAATGGTTGGAGCTATTACTTGCAGTCTGTCATCTTTGCATAGAATTTGCAAATAAAAAACTGATAATGTTAATGTCTGAATGAAATTCTGGAGTAGACTCCTAAACTCCTTTGATTTCTAGGGTGACCCTAAGAATGACTCCTGGATCTTTGCCCTGGCAGTGCTTCTGAGCAGCACAGTTATCTACAACAGCATGGGCACCATCGACCAGCAGGCCCTGGAGCAGCTGCAGTATCCTTCCAGAATCTGAGCTATGAGATGACATGGGGAGCTTTTGGGAAATAGGATTGAAATATTTTTTGTTCCCTGTGACTTAGATGATTTTGGTGGATCATGAGTGACCTTGGGCAAAAAAGATTGTTTATGATAATTCTCAGTGAAGGAAACCTGGGCATTATTAGTAGGAGTATTCTTTTCCTTAACCAACTCCAGTTATGTGACAGAGCTCACAAAACACATCAGGTCAAAGTCTTCCTCAAATTCTGATGGAGTACAAGATTCGATAGAGTTTGTGAGTTTCTTCCCCAGCTTCTGCTGGATTGTACGAGATTTCATGCTGGAGCTGAAGTTGCAAGGTCAGCCCATCACAACAGATCAGTACCTGGAGAATGCCTTGAAGCTGATTCCAGGTACCGGAGCAGAGCCTGGGTGGGGGCATTTCTTTCATCTAAGGTTCCATTTGTGCTTTAAACTGGCTGGAAGCCTTTGGAAGTGGGCATGGGTACAGGTTGAAAGCTCTAAAAAACGGAAGTTTTCATTTCCTTTAAAATGGTAGATTATGAAATACTGTGAAATTATTCAAAACCTAGTGGTTATTTGTTACGAATTTTTATTTTTGCCCCCAGATTCCAAGGGATACTACAAGTTTCTGAAATCAGTCACTTGTGTATCCTACTTTGCTGTCTGTTTCCTCTGGTTAGAACAATTACTCTCAGAGTTGTAAAACTTGAAACTGCTGTGCAGAGCATGCTCTCAGTGTGTGTGTACTGGTTACATAGTTAGGAACCATGCTTTTCAACAAGGAATAAGATTTCCTAGCCGTGATATATAACTTTCTAAAAGTGAACACACAAAAATAATTCTATGTTCTGTATAAATCAGAGAAAGCATTTGCATTTCCTTTTATGCCTATTACGTTTCTGTCACCATTACCATCCACTGATTAACTTTACATTGATAGCACACATTTCTATTCATGCCATTATATTTATTCATGCTGTCCTTTCAAAATAAGTAACAGTGTCTGACAAATTACTTGTCCATTATTTACATCAGTGTTTATCCAAAGTTATTTTGTGAAAAATATCACTTCTGAGGGCCCACAAGATAGCTCAGAGGATTAATTGACTCCTTAGGTAAGCGCAGGCACCAGAGTTAGACCACTGACACATGCTATACTGGTCCTAACCAGGGATGCAACCAGGCATGGTGGCTTACACCTGTAATGCCAGCACTGGGGGAGGCTGAAAACAGGAAGATCACTATGAGTCAGCTACATAGTGAGACACTGTAACAAACAAACATATTTAAAAAATGTGGTTCATTTATTCTTGGTTTCATTTTCTACAGCTGCTTTCTCAAAATCTTCTCTGAAAAACTGATAAGAAAAGAAATTGTTAAATCAAGCACAATCCTTTCTCACAAAGACAATGGAGTAGTTGTGATTATTTTTGTTTTATTGAGAAACAAATATCAATGAGACAGTTTCAAAGCTGATTAA
The DNA here is from genome assembly GCF_000260255.1 of Octodon degus. Taxonomy (NCBI): domain Eukaryota; kingdom Metazoa; phylum Chordata; class Mammalia; order Rodentia; family Octodontidae; genus Octodon; species Octodon degus. The sequence continues at coordinate 460,961 of NW_004525006.1, forward strand.
TAGGACATTTTCAATAATTAATACAATGTATATTGTTATTGCCTTAGTGGTTATCCATAGTCCAAGAAGCAGACAGGATATCCTGTCCAAACACTATTACTACAAATCTTTCTTCTCGTTGAATTAAGTGAAAGTAGCTGTATATCTATCCCAACTATTCTGTATATACAAATACAAAATAGTCCTTCCTCTTTACCCCTGTTTTTAGTTTAGTCCTCTTAGAGATGGGTATTCTATTGGCATCTAAATATTACAGGTACTTGAATTCATCAAAACAATCCAAAACAGTCCAGTAGCCCACAATAGTACTGGGATATCGAAGAAGTTGTTGACTAGAGCCTTTTACAGCTCAGCGTATTAATGTGACTTTACTTTATATATCTCATTCTGGCATTTGTCTGGAATGCCAGGATGACAGGCATTCCAAGTGTGAACCTTCTATAACAAATTGCTTTCTTTAGTGAGTTGCTTGGTTCACAAGTATCAGCATATATAGTTAGTTGGATTGAGAATCCTACCAATTAAGAGCTAATTACAAAACCCTGCTGATGTTTCTCAGGATCATTGCCTTGCCCATCTTGTGTGTACAAATGTATGGCTGTGTCCCTGTCCTGTTTCCAAGGTTTTCTCCTTACTCTCTCCTTGTTGTCCAATCAAGTTCTCACTTTCCTTTTAGTTGTGTTATATCTTTCTATTTGTATTTCTTCTTTTGAGTTCTTAACTAGAAAGACTATACGATATTTACACATGTGGGTCTGGTTTATTTCACTTATGAGTACATCTTTCAAGTAGCATGCCTTTCAATATAAATGCTTCAAGTTTATCATTCTCTCTATCTATCTGAGTAATACTCCACTGTATAAAAATGCCACATCTTTTTCAACCATTCCTCATGTGACGGGCATCTTGGTTTTTCCAAGATTTAACTCTCACAAATTGGGCTGTTATAAACATAGGTACACATATATCACTATGATATGATGTTTTCAGTTCCTCTTGGAAAATTCTG
>NW_004525006.1:465374-466896 GCF_000260255.1 Octodon degus
AAATTCAGCTGTGAATTCATCTGGACCTGAATTTCTCTTTGTCAGTAGGCTTTTTAATTCATCTCGTATTTCATTGGCTGTTATTGGGCTATTTAGAGTGGCTATATCTTGTTTCAGTTGTGGTAATTTGTATCTTTCTAGGAATCTGTCAAGTTCATCTGTGTCTTCTATTCTGTAAGCATAAAGATTCTCAAAGTTGCTACTCATAATCTTCTGAATTTCCACTGGGTCTGTGGTGATTACACCCTTTTCATTCCTTATTGCTTGTATTTGAATTTTTTCTTTTTTTTTTTGATGAGGTTACCTGGGGGCTTTTTGGTTTATTTGGTTTGTCAAAGAATCAGCTTTTTGATTCATTAATTCTTTAAACTGTTTTCTTTGTCTCAATTGACTTAATTTCTGCTCTAATCTTTATGATTTCTTCTGTCTTTGGGCTCTGGGTTTTGTTTGCTCTTCCTTTTCTAGATGTCGGAGTTGCAGCATTAATGTATTTTTTTGTTCCCGTTCTGTTTTCCTAATGTGTGAGTTCACAGCTTTGAGTTTCCCTCTGAGAACAGCTTTCATCATATCCAATAAATTCCCATAAATTGTGGTTGAATTTTCATTAAATTGTACAGGGGGCCAGGGAGATGGTTCAGTAGAATAAGTGTCTACCTGTCAAGTGCTAGGGCCTGAGTTCAATCCTTGGTTCTGCCAAAAAAAAAAAAAAAAAAAGAAAGAAATATCATTAAATTGTAGATATTGTTGAATTACTTGTTTAATTTCATCTGTGACCAATTGGTTGCTGAGTAGGGTTTTGTTTAATTTCCATGTATTTAGGGTTTTTTTTTTGTTGTTGTTGTTGTTTTTGGTTTTTTGTCATTTACTTCCAGTTTCATTGTGCTGTGTTCAGATAATATGCATAGGATAATTTCTGTTCTCTTGCATATACTTAAACATGACCTATGTACTACTGTGAGGTCTATTTTAGAAAATGACCCATGTGCAGCTGTAGTTGGTTGGAACACTCTGTATATGTCCACGAAGTCCACTTGTTCCAAGTTCTGGTTCAGTTCTGCTACTTCTTCGCTAATTTTTTGTCTGGTTGACCTATCTTTTTGGGATAAGGGGGTGTTAAGTTCTCCTTTTAAGATTGTGGTATTGGATATTAGATTTTTCATAACCATTAAGATTTGTCTTATATAGTTGGATGCTCTTGTGTTTGGTGCATAGATATTTATGATTGTTACTTCTTCCTCTTGGATTTTTCCCCTACCTAGTATATTGTGGCCTTCCTTATTTCTTTTGATCATTCTTGGTTTGAATTTGAGACAGTCTGAAAACAGGATTGTTACCCCTGATTCAATTTGAGGTGCTGGTTTATTTACTATTAATTTCCATCCTTTGTCTTTAAGCCTATGAATGTCTTTTTGAGCTAAGTATGTTTCTAGTATACAGCATATTCTTGGATTTTATTTCCTAATCAACTGTTCCAGTCTATTATTTCTTAATTGGTGAATTGAGTCCATTTACATTGATGGTT
>NW_004525006.1:469156-479817 GCF_000260255.1 Octodon degus
GGCCTGGGTCGTCTCACTCACTCGCTGGGCCTGCACTCCGGGTCTATTCAGGATCCCGCGGCCCGCAGTAATTTCACCTGGAATTTGTCTTCATAAGAGTACTTGGAGTACTCTGCTCTATGCTCTTCTTGCCTTCATGGTTTGTGAAGAGAAGTTTGCCATAATTTTCATGGGTTTTCCCTAGAGGATTTTTTCTCTAGAGGATTTCAGGATATTATTCTTGTGCTTGAATTCTGTTGTCTTGACTATTAAATGTCTAGGTGTGTTTTTAATTGAGTTGAAGCTATTTGGCATTTTGTATGCTTTGGTTACCTGAATGTCAGATTGTTTCCTTATATTTGGGAAATTTTCTGCTATTACTTCTACCCATATTCTTTTTATATCATTCGTATTGACTCCTTCTTCCTCACTGATACCTATTAGTCTCACATTGCTCATCTTTGCATTGTCTTGCAGGTGATGGATTAGTTTTTCCTGCATCCTAGTTGTTTTTAAGAGATCCTTTCTCACCTTTTCACTAGCTGTACAAACATCTTCAAGATCTGAAACTATGTCTTTGCTTTCACTAAAATGGTTTTCCAGGCTTGTAATTGAGATTTTTAAGTTCCTCTATATCTCTTTGACTCTGCTTCATGTGATCTATTTCTTTCCTGTATTGCTCATTCAAGGAATCCATCATATTTCTAATCTGCTTTATTTTTTAAGTCAATTTTATTTTTAGAGGCAGTTATTAGTTCTTTTATTGCAGATTTTTTTTTCAGATTGGGTTTCCTCCATATGTTTACATATTTGATTCTTTACTGCAGATGGTATGAGTTTAGAGATTTCTTTTTTAATTTCAGGAATTATTTCTGCTCTGATTTTCTCTATACCTTTCTGCTGTTGTTTCTTTACTTGTGACACTGTTAATTCATACCTTGCATCTGAGCTAATGTCCTCTGCACTTGTTCTGGGTGAGCATTGGGTTTCCCCCTTATTTGTCTCCATTTGATTCTTTACTTTAGATGCACCAAATTCAGAGATTTCTTTTTTATTTCAGGAATTAATTCTGCTCTGAGTTCCACTATAACTTTCTGCTGTTGTTTCGTTACTTCTGACACTGTTATTTCATTCATTTCAGCTGAGCTAGTGTACTCTGAACATGTTATGGGTGGGCTCGAGACCTGAGATTGCATTTTGCTCCTTCTCTTTGTCATTTCATATAGCACTGACATCTGACCTTTGGTGTAGCGCTTTCTTGCAGTTATTACCTTAGCACCTACTGAAATTTGATTGCAGATTTATTAAGTTTGAGTTTTTCCAGTTATTCCTGGCCTGTGTCTTGCTTTTGTGTTCAGCTCGTTTCTGCTGCAGCCCTCAGAAGTGAACCTGTGGTACCCCTCTGTTGAGCCCCTGACCCAAGGAACACAGGGGAGCACAGAAGCTCTCTCACATACTACCCGCGTCTGGGCTGGGATGGTTCTGGGGGTCCAGGAGCATTGCAGAAATTCTCCCTCACTTCGTGGGCTTGGGGCAGGGGCGCTGGAGGGTTGCAGGGGTCCTAGTGGTGCGGAAAAGGGTCTCACTCACGCGAGTGCCTAAGTTTTGGTCTGGAGGTGTCTAGCTGACTCACGGAGGTTGGAAGCTCTCCTACGTGCTCGCTGTGCCTAGGCTGGGCTGGATCTGGGTGTCCCGAGAGTGTCGCAGAAGTTCTCACTCACTTGGTGGACTTCGGGGTTGGAGAGTTGTGATTATTTTAAAAGCCATTGTAGTGTGAAATTTTAGAAATTGCACTTTATGTTTTAGATTTCAGGCATGATGACATAGGATAGATGCAGATAGTACAGTGGTTACTAGCACGCAATATCTGTCATTTAACATAATTATTGTGATAAAAGCAGGTAAAATTGATAATTCTCAGTGAAAGCTTTACAATAGTTTTGCTAACTCTAACTTCATTTTGTGCAAGTCTCCAGACTTGTGTGCCCTATAAATCTCCTACTTTGTCTTCCAGCCTACATTTATCTGCTCATTTCCTCTATGAGGCTGGAAACCACTGCTTTGTTGTCTATTTCTACATAGTTGGAATTTTTCAGTGAAATAAGTTTAGTATCTAAATATATTTTCTTACATAGTCATCACTGTATATTCTTTATTCTAATTTTTATATCAATGTCATTTCATATCCCCTGGAAGTCTCTCCTCGTTTTGGTCCCACATTTCAATTTCAAGAAGGAAATGAGTAGACTAGAAATTTACACTTGGGACTCAGGTCAACAATTTCTGACATTGCCAGTCAAGCGGAAGACCCAATACTATTATGGGCTACTGGACTCTTTTAGAATATTTTGCTAAGTTTCCACACCTATAATATTCAAATAACAGAACTTAACAAAAAGAGGGTATACAGATGAATGTCCATCTTGTATCTGTGTATTCAATGTGGTTAGGATAGATATATAGTTGCATTCTCTTAATGAATAGAATGATTTGTTCTAATGGTGTTTGTAAATAGAATATCAAGTCTGCATTTTGTACAGCAATTAACCACTAAGAAGAATGTATGCAATGTTTTAATTATTGAAACTGTCCTACCGATTTGATTTACAACTGTCTCATTTCTATTTGTTTATCAATAAAATTATGGAAAAAAAGGAAAGAAAAAAAAGTAATTTACACTTGACCATTTTCAGAAAAATGAATTGAAAGATCCATTAAAAATGCTATGGTATTTTTAAAGGAGGATAGGATATTAACAATTGTTAATATGTTGTTAATTTTTACCTTTAAAGCATTTGCTCAGATTACCAGATATAGGCGTATAAAATTGATCAGATAATATAAGCACTAACTGCTCCTTTCAATGAACTAATAAAGCTAATAGTACAATTATCTTCAATATCTTCTATGTGTATATATAAATATATTCTTTCCTGTTCTTTTGTGTTTTTCTCCATCTCACGTCTTTCACTTTCAGCAGGTTCCTTCAATTTCAAAATATCTATTGCATTACCTATTTCAATTTCTTGCATTGGTGAGAAAATACCATGCTTACACATACATTATTTATTTTACTAATGAGTATGGTTTCTAATCACATTTCTTCACCTATAAAAATCTCAGTTAGTAATAGTTCAATCTTGGAAACAAGCCAAGTGTCCATCAACTGAGGAATGGATAAAAAAGCTGTGACATTTTTATATAATGGAATATTACTTAGCTGTATCTGAACTTTTATATATTCAGTAAATATCAAATAAACTATTCTTTTATAACCAGGGCCATATTTAGTTTTGGGAAGTTGAATCAAAAGTTTTTCTCCACTGAAATAAATCATATAGATCTGAGGATATATGAAATCATATATATTGCCCATTATCTCATTTATTTGTTTGTTTAACACTGGTAACCAAACAGAGCTTCATGCTTACTAGGCAAGCATTGTGCCACTGGGCTATACTCCCAGCATTTGGTTCTAACACTGGTGACAGTTTGATGTACAAAAAACATTAAACGTTTATATTAAAGGTATTCTGTAAGTGTAGAATGCTGCAAAGATACAATTTCCATGAAAAAATCCCTCTGATCTCCCTGTCTCAAGACTATCTAATTGTTCTTCATTTTCCCATTCCTTAGATGATAATCCCAAATCAGAAGTAGTCAATCTTCCCAGGGAGTGCATCAGGAATTTCTTCCCAGAGCACAACTGCTTTGTCCTTGATCGGCCAACAGATGACAAACATCGCCTACTCCATATTGAGAATATCTCAGAAGATGAACTGGATCCTGATTTTGAAGAGCAAACACGTAGCTTCTGTTCTTATATCTTCACTAATGCAAAGATCAAGTCCCTCAAAGAAGGAATTGTGATCACTGGAAATCGTGAGTCTTATTGGCATATTTCTGGATCAATTAGTGTATGTTGAATATATTATAAAATTACCATACATTATTTGTAATTATGCTACCATGATATTCACATATTTATATTCTATAAAGAGGTGGATACAATGTATGATGATCACATTCAATGAGGTTACAATTTCCATCCTCTTCCAAATTGTATACTTTTATACAAGTATGTGATTTGGGAAAAATCTTCCATTTGTGGACCAGAGAGATAGCTCAGTGAACTAAGTGCCTGCTTAGGCAAGTGCAGGGACTGGTGTTCAATCGCTGGCACCATATGCTGTGCTGAGTCTGCCCTCAGTCATGCTGAGCCAGCCACGAAGTCCAGTGAACTGGTGCACACCTTTAATCCCAGGCTGAAGGCTGAAAACAGCAGGATCACTATGAGTCCCAGCTGCACTGTGACACCCTGTACAGAAAGAAAATCTGCCATTTGTAATGAAATTACTATGTGAAAATAGATATAGACTATTTGCTCAGAGATAGCCCTGCATGGGACTGTTTCTTTGCAAGGAGAACAAGGAAAGTTTCTGTAAGCTTCAAGCACTCTAAATATAAATACTATTCCCTAAGATCCTGAAGATCCATTGGAAGCTTCAGAATTAGAGCAAATATACTCTGAGATTATTTAACTAATTGAACAGTTTTATGATCTCTTTCTCTTTCTTTTCTTTTGGAGAAGTGGCTTCCTTCTGCGAGATTTCTTTCTTTCTTTCTTTCTTTCTTTCTTTCTTTCTTTCTTTCTTTCTTTTTTCTTTCTTTCCTTCCTTCCTTCCTTCCTTCCTTCTTTCCTTTCTTTGTTCTTTCTTTATCTCCCACTCTCTTTCTTTCTTCTTTCTCTCTTTCTTTCAGTAATTAAATTTTCTGGTACATTTTAGGTATACCTAATCATCTCATTCATTGTAGGAAATATGTGCCAGTATATGATACATCATGATCTTTTTTTCCTATTCTCCATCTTGACTGAATGAGTCCATGTTCCTCTATTAACAAAACTTTTGTTTCCATTATTTCCTTTACTTCTCCTTTATCTATAAAGTTATAATTTAGAAATTTTGTTTTCCATGCATAATTTAATATATTAGATGAAGCTAGATATTAACTAATTTTTAAAAGCTTTGATACAGGGCTGGTGCTGTAGCTCAGCGTTTTATGTGACTTCCTGGCAAGTACAATGTCCTGAGTTCGATTCCTGGTTAAAAAAAGATAAGCCTAAAAGCCTTGAAGCAGAAATCAGTGGAAATGAGAGACTAAGAGGAGAAAAGATGAGAATAAGACATAGTTGTGCACGTGGGAAAGAGACAGAGACAGAGATATGTGATTTTAGGAAGGTAGTCCAATATTCTTAGAACCTACTGTACTCTCATGTTCTTATTTATCACCTAAAAATTCCGGCTCATTCAGGGCTGGGGTCTCTGGTGGAGACCTACGTGAAGGCCATCAACAGTGGGGCGGTGCCCTGTGTGGAGAATGCGATGACCACGCTGGCCCAGTTTGAGAACGCAGCGGCCGTGCAGAAGGCAGCTGCCCACTACAGCGAGCAGATGGCCCAGCGAGTGCAGCTCCCCACAGACACGCTCCAGGAGCTGCTGGACGTACACGCGGCCTGCGAGAAGGAGGCCATCGAGGTCTTCATGGAGAGCTCCTTCAAGGATGAAAATCAGGAGTTCCAGAAGCAGCTGGTGGTACTGTTTCTTATTCAATATTCATCATCTTTCCTCATTAATAAAGCCTAGAGGTGACTGTATTATGCTTGTGGGTTATTTCAAATTCCAAGGTAAACATTTTGAATTCTGAGAATGGAGTTTCTAAAGCTATATGTCAGTGCTTAAAAGAAAAATATAATCATCATGATCATCATAATAATAATCGTAACAATAAATCAACGCTTTATGCAGGATCTCTGTGTAAATGACACATAACCATAATAAATGCCCTCTTTAATACTTCCAGTGGGTTCTGTTAAAATTTCCATTAATTGCTTGCCTGTCCAGAAATGCTACTCATCCCTTGTGGTTGGCTTTTTCGATGTGCCATGTCCCGTTGTTGGAAACTTAGTTTCTCTTACAAGGTTATCCTTCCAGGGCATTGCTCATTGCTATGCATTATGGCACTAAGATACAACCAGAGGGGATCTAGCCGTAAGAAGCCATAGACATGGTGAAATTCAGCTCCTTCTCTTCAAGGACAAGCATCTCGGTGTCCTGAAAATTTCAGAGTTTCCTATTGTCTGTCAGAAGTTTTCAGTGATTTCAATAAGTCAAATTGTATGATTTCTCATTCATCATACATTTTACTAAGCTAGAATAATTTTGTTATAAAAAATAGGTTGAGATTTTTACTAGGTTCTCTGGGATGTTCCTTTCTTTCCCAGGCAGGTTGCATATCTGCACTTTTTCCTTGCAGAAAATAATTTTGGATGAAAAGGAGGATTTCTTGTCAAAGAATGAAGAGGAATCTGATCAATACTGCCAGAAAGAACTGAGAGAACTTTCAAAACCATTAATGGAAAGCACTTTAGCAGGAACATTCTGGATGCCTGGAGGGCACCAGCTATACATGGATACACGAAAACAGATTGAAGAGGACTATAGGAAGGTGCCTAGGAAAGGAGTCAAGGTGAGGCCAGCGGGAACTGGGGAAGTCTAGAGAATAATATCAAGGGCTCTCATGAGCCAGTTGTGAGTAATAAAGAAATAGGAGAATAGCACAAAATGTTCACAAGCCTCCCCAGGGTAGGAGATCTGAACCAGGCCTCCTGCATGCAAGGACTGTACTACATCTGTGGATGACACCCAGAAGCCCACTTGTCACTATAATGCTTTGCTGACTGTATATCTCTGAGAATAAAAAGTTCATTCCTAAAGAAACTGTAAGTAGTTCAGGAATCCAAGAGGAAGAAAGAAAAAAATCAGTCATTTCATCCGCCAAGAAGATGATTTTCAATGTGCTTAGTGCTCTTAGTGCCAGATATTTTCATGGATCAGTTAGATGTTTTCCTCTGCAGCCTGATCAAAATAAGAGAGACAAGATCAACTAAGTAGAGATGTGCTTATTCTGTGGTATAACTTATGAAACAGTGAAAAGGGAGATATAGGTGGGGGTAGCAGACCTCATAGTCCACTACTACCATGTATTAAATTGATATTGGTGATAAATTTAGTGAGAAATTCTTTCTCAAGTGTTTTTTTTTTATTTTTTAAAGAAAGAACAAATTAGAATTAAAACAGAAAGAGTATAAGTGATACAGATTTTCACTTAACAAAGTAATATAAATTTCACAGTATTTGTTGACTTCAATCTCCAAATAGCTGTAAGTAGTATATATTTGTACAGTGGATCCTTGATACTACTGAACTGGAAGTCCTAGCAGATTAAAGCAACACAGGACTGAGCCTGAATTTCTTGTTGAAAGACAAATGTATGAATGTGTCAAAGATTGTGGATTTTGTAAATGCTCTTGAATCTCACTGGCTGGAACCTAGAGCAGGTGCAGCACGGAGACCTGGGAGATGGTTCAGGGGAAGGAAATGAGATACCACATAGGCTTGCAGAGTCTCTGGTTACACTGAGAAGCTTGATATGTTTATAGAGAGCCACTAAAAATGTAATCATGATGCAACATGATATACATATATTCACTTTGTGTAAATATTCGCTCTATGGAAAGTGTTTAATTCCTTCTTGTCTCCACAGGCAGGAGAGGTCTTCCAAAAGTTTTTGCAGTCCCAGGCAACAATAGAAGAATCCATCCTGCAGTCAGATAAAGCTCTTACTGATGGCGAAAAGGCCATAGCAGGTATGCAAAGCAGATGAGCTCCGAGGAATGAGCAGATTCCTGTAGTGACTCTGAGTGATCCCACAAGTTGTTCTATGAAGTTGTAGCATCCTCTCTCTGAGAAGCGCATGCTCTGATGAAAGGGAGAAGAACATGATGGAATTTAGGGTGCTTTAGCTACAGAGACAAGGCCTTTCTCATCACCTTCTAAACTGCACTGTAAAGAGCCAGCCAAATAGCTCAGTGGATTACAACACCTGCAAGCAGGCACAGGGGCCACAGGTTCAATCCCCAGGCCTCTCATGCTGCACCCGCCTTCGGGGCACATTGAGATGGCAATTGAGATTGGGGGTAGTGGTGCACCCCTGTAATTCCAGCTCTTGGTAGGCTGTAAATAAGTGGATCACTATGATTCGGAACTAGTAATGAGACCCTGAACAATCCTATAGACCCTTCCCGAAAATACAAAATAAATAAATAAGTAAATAGGAAAAAAAAAAAAAACAACACCCAACTATGCTGCTTTGGATGGTGTGGGCTTGCAAGAATTCTGTGATTTCTTTTCAGATTTGATCTTATGTCTGAGCTCAGGAGGGCAGAAATTAGCTTTCAATTTTGTGTTTTTTCCCTTCTCTGAACCTTACCTGGAGCAGCTGAGATGGCCAAGAAAGAAGCAGCTGAGAGGAAACAAGAAATTGTAAACCAGGAAAAACAGGAGGAAGAGCAGAAGAAGGCAGCTCAAGAGAGGTCTCTGAAGGAAAATGTGGTACAGTTGGCAAAGAAGCTGAAGGTGGAGAAAGAGAACATCCTGGGAGATCAGAAAAAAATTTTGCACCAAAGACTGCAGGTGGGTGTGGCCCTTCTCAGTAACTCTGAGGGCATTTGTGCATTAGCAGGATGCGGAATGTTGTGGCCAGATCATGGAAAGGGGCACCAGAGCCATTTGGTGCTGGAAATTCATCCAGGGTGGAATCCCTTCATTTGTTTGTTTGAATCCTGCTTTGGATTCTCTCCATTTTTATTTGCATATTTGATATGGGGCCTCACTATGCAGCTTAGACTTGTAGTGATCCTCCTATTTCAGCCTAGCCAGTGCTGGGATTTCAGGTGCAAACCAGCATGCCTGGATTCAGTGGCCAGAACACTGTGTCCAGAGTGGTGACAGCATGGCATGTGGTGCTGGAATTGAGCCTAGGTCCTTGCACTTGCCAGGCAGCAGCTTAGACCACTGAGCTATCTCTGCAGCCTCTTGCTCCATTTTATACTCTGAAAATTCAGCTTATCTTAACTCCTATTTTTCCTTGGAGATTATGAAAAGCATTTGTGTTTGGAAAGTTAATAAAATGATCTCACATGGGATTAATTAAGCAGGACCTGAGTACACAGAATTTTGAGATATTTAGTTAGTGTCAGTCCCAACTGTTTTCCATTAACAATGCCCATAATATCAGAAGTCTTATAGTCTCCAAAGACCCTGAACTAGATCCATTTTGACATAAAAGTATCAGAAATGTCATACTTAAAAGCTCATGAAGTGATAACCTATACAAAACTACTGTAGTTGTCTCCAGGTAGCCTCGTGAGTTTCCAGTAGGTGGGATAAAATCTCCAACATTTCCTAGTGGACAGGCTCCAAGGCTGACACAGCACGGGACAGGGCCTTGGCAAAAGAAACAGTGACCAAACTGTGTTAGGAAGCAGACATGACGACATGAACTGAGGACAAGAATAGTCCCCTCCTGGTTATACCCCAGCGACCCACCTCCTCCCAGGCCCCATAGACTAACAGCAGCAATCTGCCCACGGAGATAATAAATTGTAAATGCCCCGGAGAGCACAGTGCTCTGATGATCCAGTCTAATTCCAAGCACATGAGTATTTGGGAAGAGTTTTCAGATCTAAACCATAGCTCCACATGTGGATGGCCAGCCTGAGTTAGCATATGGCACCAAAGCAACTCTGCTCTTAACCATGTTGGCATTGTACAACACATTTTAGATGAGTTCTAATGCTCACCATGATGTGGTGATCATACTGTCCAAGAGAAATGGAGATTCTGTGTCACAGAACAATAGAATATTTTGGCAAGTATGTAAAATTTTTTTTCTCATACCTCAGCACAGGAAAAATGAATAGTGAATAAATAATAATAAGGAAAATCTATGCTTCTTCTTCACCAAATCTTGTCCCATTAGGATAATATTGTTTGTCGCTAATTTATTTCACATGTGAGTGCAGAAATACTTTAGGTGTAATTTAAATACAGTTTTCTAAGTTTTATTTAAAGTGTAATTCTTAAGATATAAGTATTGTAAAAATGTTTTTGCTTATCAAATTTTATTCATTTATTTTAGTTGCAAAGAGATTTTCATGAAGAAGGATTCATGGGGAAAGCTGAGGCAATGCATGAGGAGATAAATAACTTGAAGAAAATGATTGAAACTATGGAAAAGGATGATGATCTGTTTGAGCAATCCTTGACTGATCTTGGAAATGCAATAGTTTCACTAGTGTGTGCTCCTGCTGTGTTAGTTACAGTAACTGTAAAAAGAGTCTGTTCATTGTTTACATAAATTAGGAGTAATTTTAAGGAAATGAAAGATTTTGAGTGTATACTCTGGTTTATTTTTGGTGCACATGATGTTTATTTGCATTTAGCAAGTTTTAAACAAACTGTTCTAATTGGAATCTGTTAGTGTCTGGCCCACGTTGAATAGAACAAATGCATGCACCTATTGAATGACATTGTTATCTCTTGCAAGACAAATGCTTTCAATAATACACACACACACACACACACACACACACACACACACACAGAAGAGGTCCAATGGCTTTTTCTTTCAGTGGGAAAAATTGAAACTTGAATATAATATAAGATTCAAAATGTAAATTTTTGTAAGGTACATATTGGAATGCAGGTTATAAAAACACAAGGGAAGTCTATTAAGCCAAATATAAAATTGTGTTGGTATATTGTAAAAATAAAATAAAA
>NW_004525006.1:480092-489706 GCF_000260255.1 Octodon degus
ATGTTTGTAAACAAAGAATAAGATTTATATTGTAATACTAGGAATAGTAGTCATGAAAATGAAATTTGCTGTGATGCTGGATTTTCTCGCTGTTTGAAGAAAGGGTGTCAGTCAGCTCAATGAGGAATCTAAGCCTAGACTTGAGTCAGAGAAAGCATAAATTTTACTTCCTAATCCTGTTTTGATTTTGGATTTGTTTTAAACTTTTAAAATTGCTTAAAATGAGGTATGAATACAAGCTCTGCTTCCTGCCTCTAAATAACATTTAAACTGTTAGAAACAAAATTAAAATACATTAAGAACACGCTTGGTATGGGTTTGAAATATAGCTCGGGGCTGGCAAGCACAAAGACCCGAGTTCAATCCCTTGCCCCACATGTTGTGCTGGCCCTGGAACAGATGTGGTGGCTCACATTTGTAATCTCAGTTATCAGGAGGTTGAGACAGGATGATCACTGCGAGTTGAGACCAGCCTAGGGGCTACAAAAGTCAGTACAGCCCAAATTGCATCATGAGAACCTATCTCAAAAAAAAAAAAAAAAAAGATGCCCAGGTCACTAGCTCCAGATATTCTTCACTTGAGTATCATCCTGAAAGTCAAAGACATCAGATTACAATGATGCATGCATGTCCATGTTTATAGTAGCAGACTTCATAATTGCTAAATCTTTGAAGTAGTCTATATCTCCATTCAGCAGATTAAAGGATAAAGAAAATGTGCTATTTACACATAACAGAGTAGAACACTATCAAAAACAAGGATAAGCTGTCTACAGGAAAATGGATGCATCTTGAGACCATAATGTCAAGTGAGATGAACTAGACATGCTGGACCAAACATCACCTCATTTTTCTTATAAGACAAACCCAAAATATAAATAAGGAGCAAAGTAAATGATAACAGAAAACAGAAAATTAGATTTTATTTAAATGGAAGGAAATCAAGAGATACAATGGATAATTAGAAGCCAAAGTGGAAGGAGAGGAAAAACTATAGAAGATGTATGACTGTGCATTCAAATAGAAAAAAGGCTGTTGCAAACACAATAAACCCCAGTCACAACTCACTATTGCTCCACCTTATTCAGTGTATAACACTACTACTGGTGCAAGAAAGAAGTTACTCACCCAAAAAACATGATGTAGAGAGACGTTTAGAGTAATTTTCTTTTTTGTTGTTGATTTTTGTTTGCTTTTTCTCTTTACTGTATAGTAATGTTTTGTATTATTTTAAGTCTATTTAATTTTATTTATTCTTTAGTTTTCTTTTTAAAATAGCACCTCTGTTTCTCCTCCCTTCCTATTCTTTTCTTTTGTTTCTCATTCCATTTATCCTTTTCTTTCAATATTTTACTATTATTATTACTAACATTTATTTTTAGCCATTTAGTTTATATTGTTATTAGTTACTCCATTTCTTTTGCTAATGTTGGCATCATTGTTGCTTTTAGTTGCTTTGTGCATCATGTTGGTCTTTGTGTCATTGACATAGCCACAGTGCTTTTCCTCTTTCAAAGACACTAAGGATTGGGGACCCGAACTTGAGTCCTAGTCTCTCTTTTCTTCGGGGGCAGCATGAGTGTCACCACCCGCTCCACTACCTTCTCCACCAACTCCCAGTCCCTGGGCTCAGTCCGGGTGCCCAGCCAATGGGTCAGGTGGGCCAGCAGAGCTCCCAGAGTCTATGCCGGCGAGGGAGGCTCAGGCTCCTGGATCTCCATGTCTCACTGCATCATCCTCCGGGGTGACATGGAGTCTGCGGGTCTGGCCACGGGAGTGGCCGGGGGTCTGACCAACATGGGCAGCATCCAGACTGAGAGACAATGGAGGACCTGAACGACAACCTGGCCTCCATCCTGAAGAGAGTGAGGAGTCTGGAGATGGAAAATCGGAAGCTGGAAAGCAAGATGCAGGAGCACCTGGAGCAGAAGGGGTACCCGGTCAGAGACTAGGGCCATTACTTCAAGAACATGGAGAAGCTGAAGGGTCAGATCTTTGTGAATTCTTTGGACAACACCCACGTTGTCCTCAGATTGACAAAGCTATCGGTGCTGATGACTTTAGAGTCAAGTATGAGACAGAGCTGGCGATGCATCAGTCTGTGGAGAATAACATCTATGGGCTTCGCAAGGTCATCAATGACACCAAAATCATTCAGCTGCAGCTGGAGACAGAAATCGAGATTCTGAAGGAGGAGCTGATATTCATGAAGAGAAACTATGAGCAAAGTAACAAAATAAATGTCACAGGACTGTCCTGCTACAAGGCTGTGTATGGTTAGATTTCTAAATTTCTGTGTAAAAATATGTAAGTGCTTATTCTAATTTTTTAAATTTTTATGTTTTTAATCTTTTTTCTTCATATTCTGGATGGACTCAAAGTTTAGCATATCAATACTTGATGGGAAATACCTGTTCTATGTTATGTCTAAGATGTTTGATATCCAGACAGTGAGGTTAAGCTCAACTGCCTATGTTATACAGTAATAATAATAAGCCTCTCTTCTGGAGTGTTAACAACCTAAATTTACAGACCAAAAAGTAGAGTAAAAGAAGGGTTGCAAGGACAGCAAACATTTTGGCCTTAGCCTTTCAAGGTCAGTGAAGACTCAAGGCATAGGAGAACCTGTAGAGTAACATCATACAACTCAGTTGTGTCACAAATTTTCTGATCAAGGAGATAATAGGACCACAGAGGAAAATGAATGATGATGTAGACTGTGTAAGGAGAGTCACATGGAGAGAAAACATTCTCTCAGGCTTTCACAGAGAGCAAATTGCTCAAGCAATGGTCGTGACTCATCCACATGGCTGACACTCACAAAGGTTCTACAAACTGTGGTACAGGGTTCCAGATTAAACCCTAAGGGGATTTGACTGATCTTATCAGATACAAAAATTGCATTTCTTGTTATATGGGTCTTGCTTTATCTCAGTCTTACCATCCAGCAAAAGTATGAAAACAAAGTATAAAAAAGTAAAGCCATATTAATATGCTGACCTGTAAGAGGCTCAAGTCAACAACTTCAGACACTGCCAGACTTACAGAAAACCCACTACTATTATTGGGACATTTTGCTGAATTCATGCATCTACAGTATTTAAATGACAATAGAATGCTCTTCTCTGACAAAACTAACCAAGAAAATAAATAAGATATAAATGAACGACCATTTTGTATCAGTATGCTCAAAATAGGATAAATATACAGCTCCATTCTCTTAATTCTATGAATAGAGCAGTTTGTTCTAATAGTGTTTAAGACAGGATATCATGTCTGCATCCTGTACAATGAATAACCACTAAGACAACAATATGCATTGCATTAATTTTTGAAAATGTGTTAGTAATCAGTTGTGAAACTGTCTCATTGCTATTTGTTTCTCAGTAAAATTATTCAAAAAATAAAAGATAAAATAAAATAATATTACTACTGGTAAAAAAGAAAGAAAGAACCATGATGAGGAAGTCAGCATCCTTCAAGCCGATTGCCAGCTCTGGGTTGACTGTGGAGGTGGATGCACCCAAATCTCAGGACCTCAGCAAGATCATGGCAGACATCAGAGCTCAATATAATGTGCTGGCTCAGAAGAACTTAGATCTGGACAAGGACTGGTTCCAGCAGATTGAGGAGAGCACCACAATAATCACCTCTCAGTCTTCTGAGGTTGGAGCTTCTGAGATGACACTCACAAAGCTGAAGTACAGCTTCAGTACTTTGATACTGACCTGGAATCCATGAGGAATCTGGATTGGCCTGGAGAACAGCCTGAGAGACCTTGAGGCCTGCTACACTATGCAGATGGAGCAATTCAGTGGGGTTCTGCTGTACCTAGAGTCAGAGCTGGCACAGACTCGAACAATGGGACAGCACTAAGCCCAAGAGTATGAGCCCCTGCTGAACATCAAGGTCAAGCTGGAGGTTGAGATCGCATGTACTGCTGCCTGCTGGAAGATGGGGAGGATTTCAATCTCAGCCTTGCCCTGGACAGCAGCAGCACCTCTGTGCAAACCACCAAGAGGACCATCGCCCACAAAATTGTGGATGGAAAATTAGTGTCTGAGACCAATGACACCAAAGTTTTGAGACACTGAAGCAACAGAAGTGAGGTGCCCTTGGGAAGGAGCTGGCAAATAAAAATTCAGAGGTCACTGGAGAAAAAAAAATACTAAGAATTAAGCTGTCACAGAAATCTTGGTATTAACAAGACCTTCAAATAAAAATGGAAACCTTATCCATCACAACAGACCTAAAAAGCTCCATATAGAAACACAATAAGTATAAATAAGCAATACAACATGAATCCTCCAAATGTCTTTAACCCCTGAGTAACTAAAGTCAAAGCTATTGAAGGGCATGCCATGTGAGATAAGAATTAAATGAAACTGATTGACAAAATAGTTAATCCTCCCAACCCCCAGATACCCACTAGAGTTCCTCTGAACCCCAGCTGTCTTTCCTTCCCCTGTAGACTTCCAAGGAGATTTGGGAGACTGCTGAGGGGAATCTGAAACCAGATGTCTAGAAGACTTCCACAGGGACCTTTGCAGAGCCCTAACATATGCCAGCCCTCCACTGAGAGAGGCATGCCGAACTTCAGGCTTCACTCATCATCGTTGGATCCATCTTCAACTTCAGCTTTCCCGCCTCTGCTCAACAAGGTGAGAAACAGCGGAAGGCATAAGGAAAAAATAGATAGGAAGACAAGAGCTGTCTTAGATGGTGACTCACCTCCCTGTTTGGCAAGATGACCCTCAAGCAGCAATCTGCATGTTTATTTATATCCTTGCAAAGTCAGTGACTATTATGGTTTGTGTCTAAGTGGCCCCTCCAAACCTTCATGAGGCAGCTTCTGGAGTTTGTGATTGATTATTGTGGGTGTGGCTGCTGCACCTTCCCTGGGGCAGGCAATGTTCATTACAGTGTAAGGAGGGGAGAGAGGTTAGCTAGCTGCTGAGCTATCACCACTCCCTTTTTCTCTCTGCTCTTTGCCACTGCCATGAAAGATTATGCTCTGCCATGTGTCACTCTGCCTTGGAGTCAGTTGAGTATGAACTGAAAACTCCAGTAACCTTGAGCTAAATAATTCTTTCCTTCCTTCATTTTAAGTATCAGGCATTTGTCCCAGCAATGAGAAAGAAACTGAGACAGTAACATGATATATGGTTGCCTGGTGACTAATAGCTGACATTAACCAGTCACAATGCTTATCTAAGGACTGAGGTAGATAGTCTGCATTAGGCATTGAGGCCTCATCCCACTTGCACACATCTCTTTAATTCTCTAGATTCAATGACTCCCAATACAAAATAGGAAAAATAATCAGAATAAAATAATTTTAAAGTATTAACTGCTCCTTTCAAAAGACCAGCAGAAATTGACAATACAATTATCCAAACTAGTCAACATATATACCTGAATATATTTTTTCCTTCTTTCATTTGTCCTTTTCTTAATCTCAGTTTGTCCTTCCCATTGAACAATTTCTTTCCCTTTCACAGTATCCATTGTACCTTTTAGATTTTCATTACTCTTTCAGGTTCTCCAACTGTTGAGATAACATGATGATCACACTTGTGGATCAGATTTTTTCACTTACAAATATACTTCTAGCTGCATGCATTTACCTATAAAACTTCAAATTTATCTATTTATCTCTGAATAATACTCCATCATTTACAAATATCTTTTTTAATCCATTCATCAGTTGATGGGCATTTGAGTTTTTCCAAGATTTAGCTATGACAAATTGAGCTGCTATAAACCTGGTTGCACATATATCACTGTGATATGAAGAGTTCAGTTCTTTTGGAAAAAAATACCCAGGAGGGGAAAAGATGGCTTGAATGGGACCTCAAATCCGAGCTTTTGGAGGAATCTCCGTACTGATTTCCATAATGGCTGTACCAGCCCACACTCCCACTAACCGTGGAGAAGGGTTCCTTTATCTCTACTGCCTCTCTAGCATTTGTTATTGATCAACTTCTTGATGATAGCCATTCTTTCTGGTGTAAGATGGTGCCTCAGCATTGTTCTAATTTGCATCTCTTGAATGAGCAATGTTGTTGAACATTTTCTCATATATTTACTTGCCATTTATATCTCTTCATTTGTGAAGCGTACATCCATCCCAGATGCTCATTTTTGGATTGGGTCTTTGAATTTTGGAGGCTCAATTTTCTTTTAATTCTAGATATATTCTAGATGAGGGTGCTTTGTCTGATAGATATTCTGCTACAACTATCTCTCACTTCATGGGTTTTCTTCTTAGTCTATAGGGTTTTTTTTATTTGTAGAAACTTTTAAAAAGATGAGATTTCAATTCTTGATTCTTTGAACTATTTCCTGAGCATTCTTATTTTTGTTTAAAATTCTTTACCTACCCATATGTTGTTAAGGTTTCTACCTAATTTTTCTTCCAGAATATTTAGTGTTTCAATATTAATATTTAAATCTTTGATCAATTTTGACAGTAGTATCGTGCCAGGTAAAAGGCATGGTTTTTTTTAAGCCTCTGACATGTGGAAAGCCAGTTTTTCCTGCAGCATTTATTAAAGAGGCTATCATTCTTCCAGTGAACAAGTTTGGCCCCTTTGTTAAAGATAAGGTGGTTGAGCATGCTTGTAGTGCTATCTACATCTAATCTGATCCATGGATCCTCATGCCTGTTTTTATGCTGATACCATGCTGATTTTATCACAGTACATTTGTAGTATACTTTCAAGTCAGGGAATATGATGTCTCTAGCCTTTCCTCTGTTGCCAGGATTGTTTTGCTATTCTATGTCTCTTCTGGTTCCAAATGAATTTTAGGAATGTAATGTTTTTTTCTAGTTCTGTGAGGTATACTAATGCTGTTTTATTGGGTTTCCATTGAAATTGTATGACAATTTTGAGAGTATGGCTATTTTCTCAATGTTGGTTCTTCCTATCCAGGAGAAAGGAACTTCTTTCCATCCTCTAAAATTCTCTTCAATCTCTGTTTTCAGAGTACTATAACTTTTATGTATAAGTCTTTTACTACCTTTGTGAGATTCATTCCTAAGTATGGCATTTCTGAGAGGTGTCATCATGAAAGGCCTTCCTTCCATAATTTCCCTCAGGGTGTTCATTGTTTGTGTATAGAAATTCTATTGATTTTTGAGTGCTAACTTTGTATCCTGCTATGCTATTGAATATGGCTATTAAATCTTCAATCCTCTTAGTGGAGTTTTAGGGTCTTCTATTCATATAATGTCATCTGCAAATAATAATTTCACTTCTTAATTTTAATCATTATTTGTTTTAATTTCTTTCTGTTGTCTAATTGCAATGGCTAATGTTTCAAAAACTATATTGAACAGGAGTGGTGACAGTGGGCATCCTTGTCTTGTTCCAGATTTAAAAGTGAAGGCTTTCAATTTTTCCTCCATTAAGTATAATGTTGGTTGTTGATTTGTCCTAGATGGCTTTTATCAGATTGCAATAATGACATCTATTCCAATATCCCCTAGTCTTTTGTCTTCAACTTTGTTGATGTGATGTATTTCACAAATAAGTGGAAACCGGGGATTGAACTCTTTATTTTTGTGGAAGCGGGGATTGAACTCAGGCCCTTGCACTTCCCAGGGAAGTGTTTATTCTACTGAGCCATCTCCATGGCCCCCTCATTTATTTATGGTTCTATGTACATTAAACATTCCTTCCATTCCTGGGATGAATCTCAGTTCATCATGACTATCACAGAAACTCTTGTTGCTGGGACAAATACTCAACACCCAAAATGAAAGAAGGAAAGATTTATTTAGCTCACAGTTACTGCAGGTTTCAGTCCATACTCAGCTGTCTCCAAGGCAAAGCAGCACATGGCAGAGGGCAACCTTCCTGCCAGTGACAAAGACCAAGAGAGCCAAGGGATGGGTAGTGGCAACAATGGAAATAGAGAGGAAGTCTGTCTCCCTTAAGTTAAATTCAAGTTGTATGCCACAACTGAATGTAGTACTCACACTCATAATCCCAGCAGTACTAAGACCCATAATCCCTGTCTTCATCATGAATTAATCTCAAACTCTATAATTTCCTGCTCCATGACTGCATGAGGCTTTAGGAGGACAACTGGACACAAACCATAATGTTCCACCCCTTGAATCACAAAGTCTCATGCACATGTCTTTTTTTTATTCTTCTATTTACTTATTTTAAGGAGGAAAAAACCAAGACAAATAACAAGAACAATGACAATAACAAAGGCAACATAACAGAGTAAAAATAATACAGAATTTCAAAATAAGAATAGAAAATTAATAGTGGTTGTTTTATTATGTATTGTTATCAAATTTGTTGCTCAAACTACCAGATACAGCCATGCAAGATTGAACAAATAATTAAGCATTAACTCTTCTAATCTTTTCTTTTTCTTTTTTCTTTTTGTAGTACTGGGGATTGACATCAGGATGCTAAGCTTGCCAGGCAAGCACTTATTCTACTGAGATATTTCCCCACCCCAACTCTTCTTTTCAATAAATATTTATTTTTCTTTTGAAAATAACTTTATTTTGAAAAATAAAAATAATGCAAAATGGCATTAATTAATACACTTTTAAATCCTTTTATCCTCTTTTTTATCCCATAATTTTATTGAGAAACAAACAGCAATAAGACAGTTTCAAAACAGGTTAGTAGGACAGTTGCAATAATTAATATATTGCATATTGTTGTCTTTATAGTAGTTATTCAGAGGACAAAATGCAGACATGATATCTTTTATTTTTCAAATCAAATTGATAGGACAGTTTCAATAATTAACACATTACAAACATTCTTCCTAGTGGTTAATTGCTGTACAAGATGCCGACATGATATCCTATTTACAAACACTATTAGAACAAATCCCTCTATTCATAAAGAGAAAGCAAATATATATCTACCCTAATCATTTTGAATACACAGATACAAAAAGAACATTCATCTGTATCCACTTATTTTTCTATGTTCCATTATTTGAATATTATAGGTGTGTTAACTCAGCAAAATATTCTAAAAGAGTCCAGCAGCCCATAAAATATTGGGTCTTCCACTTAACTGGCATTGTCAAAAATTGTTGACCTGAGTCCCCCACAGCTCAACATATCATGGCTTTACTTCTTATACTACGTTTTATATATTTCTGCTGGATGGTTAACACCAGGGTAAAGCAAGATATATGCAACAAGAGTTGTAGCTTTTGGGTCTGATAAGGTCAGTGAAATCCCCTCAGCACTTATGCTGAGATCCTGTACCTCTGATTGTAGAACATTTGTCAGTGTCACCCATGTGAATGAGTCACGGCCACTGCTTGGCCAATGTGCTCTCTGTGAAAGCCTGAGAGAATGTTTTTCTCTCCGTGTGACTCTCCTTAGGCACACTCTACATCATTGATCACTTTCTTCTTTGACCTCATAATCTCCTTGATCAGAAAATTTGGGACACTACCGAGTTACATGACGTTACAGTACAAGTTCTCATATGTCCTGAGACTTAATTGACCTTGGAAGACTAGGGCCAAAATGTTGGCTTTCCTTGTGGCCCTCCTTTGTCTCTAATTTTGATCTGCAAACTTAGGTTGTTAAACCTCCAGAACAAGCTTATTGTTATTAC